>NW_027202325.1:0-283841 GCF_024711535.1 Dipodomys merriami
ACCAAAATTCTAACCAATACCCTCCCCTAACCTCACCCTAAACCTAACCCTTACACTCACACTCACTGTAAGGGTAACCCTAATCCTAACCCTAACAATAACCATAACCCTAAGTCTAACCCTCACACTAACCATCAAACTCACCCTAACCCTAACCCTCACCCTAACACTTACCCTCACCCTTTTCTTAACCCTAGCCTCAGCCTAATCCTCACCTTTACGCTTACCATCACCCTCACTCTAAACCTCACCCTAACACTAACCCTCATCCTTACCCTCACCCTAACCGTAACCCTAACCATTACCCTAACCCTATCCCTCACCCTCAACCTCACCCTCAGACTAACCCTAAGCCTAAGCCTAAACCTAACCCTAACCCTCAACCTCACATTAGCCCTCACCCTAACCATAATCCTAACCATAAACCTCACCCTAACCGTAACCTTAATACTACCGGTAAACCCCACCCTAACCCTAACCCTAAACCTCACCCACACCCTCACCCTCACCCTCACCGTAACTCTAACCCTAACCCTATCAATAACACTAACCCTAAACCGAACCATCACCCTAACCCTAACCCTAACCTTCACCCTCATGTTCGGACTATGCCTAAGCCTAAGCCGAAACCTAACACTCACCCTAACCCTAACCCTAACACTGACCCTAACTCTAACCCTACAATTAATCTCACCATAACACTAATTCTAACCTTAACCCTAAACCTAAACCTCATTCTAAACTTAACCCTAAAACTCACCCTCACCCTCAGCCTAAACCTAAGCCTAACATTAACCCTAACCCTAACACTCACACTCAACCTCACCCTAATCCTAACTCTACCCCTAAACCTCACCATCATCCTAACCCTAAACCTAACACTAAACCTTACCCTAACCCTAACTCTAACCCTCACCCTAAACCTAACCCTCACCCTCACCCTCAGCCTAAACATAAGGCTAACCCAAACCCTAACCCTAACCATCACACTCACTCTAACCCTAAACCTAATCCTAATCTTAACCTTAGCTCTAACCCTCACCCTCACCCTAACCCTCACCCTAACCCTAACACTAACCCTAAAGCTAACCCTCACACGCAGCCTCACCCTAACCCTAATTCTAACACTAAACGTCACCCACACCGTAACCCTAACGCTAACGCTAAAAATAACCCCCCCAACTGTCACCCTAACCCTAACAATAACACTAACCCTAACATTAAACCTCAATCTAACCCTCACCCTAACCGTAACTCTATCCCTAAACCTCACCCTCACCCTAACCCTCACTCTAACCCTAACCCAAACACTAAACATCACCCTAAACTTAACGCTAACCCTCACACTCAACCTCATTGTAACTGTAACCTTAAACCTAACCCTAACAATAACCCTAAAGCTAATCCTAACCCTCACCCTAACCATAACCCTCACCCTAAACAAAACCCTCACCCTAACACTTACCCTAACCCTAACCCTAACCCTAACCCTAACCCTCACACTAACCCTAACCCTAACCCTAAACCTAAACCTCAACCTAACCCTCACCCTCACCCTAACCCTAACAATAACCCTATTCCTAACCCTTGCCCTAACCCTCCGCCTAACCCTATATCTAAACCTAAACCTCACGCTAACCCAAACCCTAAGCCTAAACATAACCCTAACCCTAACCCTAAACGTAAACCTAATCCACAGCCTCACCCTCACCTTAACCCAAACCTAACCCTAACCCACACCCTCACCCTCAGCCTAACCCTAATCCTAAGCATAACCCTAACCCTAACCATCACCTTAAACCTAACCCTAACCCTAACCCAAAATCTGAACCAAACCCTAATCCTCAGCCTCACCCTCACCCTAACACAAACCCTAACCCTTACCCTCACCCTAACCCTAAGCCTAACCCTAACCCTAACCCTCACACTCACCCTCACCCTAACTCTAATCCTAAACCTAACCCTATCCCTAAACCTAACACTCACATTAACCCTCAGGCTAGCCCTCACCCTAACACTAATCCTAACCCTAAACCTTATTCTAACCCTCACCCTAACCCTAACCCTCACCCTCATGCTCAGCCTAAGGCTAAGCCTAAGCCGAAGCCTAAGCCTAACCCTAACCCTCACACTATCCCTAAACCTAACACTAACCCTAACCCTAACCCTCACCCTCAGCCTCACCCTAACCGTAACTCTAATAATAAGCCTCCCCCTCCCCTTAACCCTATCCGTCACGCTCATTGAAAAAGTAACCCTAACCCTAACAACAAACCTAACCATAACCCTCACCCTAACCATAAACCTCACCCTAACCCTATACCTCACCCAAACACTTACTCTCACCCTAAAACTAAAACTAACCCTAACACTAACCCTCACACTAACGCTAACCCTCAACCTAATCCTAAACCACACCCTAACCCAAACCCTCACCCTCACCCTAAACCTCACAGTAACCCTAACCCTAAACTTCAATCTAGCCCTCACCCTAACCCTAACCCTAACCCTTCCCCTAACCCTAAACTTAACCCTAACCCACAACCTTATCTTAACCCTCACCCTCAGCCTAAACCTCACCTTTACCCTTACGATCATCCTGACCCTAAACCTCCCCCTAACCCTAAACCTTATCCTAACCCTCACCCTAACCATAAACCTAAACATCACCCTAACCCTAATCCTCACCCTCAACCTCAAACTCAGCCTAACCCTAAGCCTGAGCCTAACCCTTACCCTAACCCTCACCCTCTCCCTAGCCCTCACCCTAACCCTAATCCTAAACCTAACCCTCATCTTAACTGTCACCCTAACCTTAAACCTAACCATCACCCTAACCCTAATCCTCACGCCCAGACTCACCCTCAGCCTAAACCTAAGCCGAGGCCTAGCCCTAAGCCTAACACTCACACTCATCCTCACCCTAACCCTAATCATAAACCTAACCCTAAACCTAAACCTTAACCTCAACCTAACCATCACCCTAACCTTAACCCTAACACTAAACCTAACCCTAACCCACGAACTAACTCTCCCCCTAACCCTGAATCTAACCATAAACCTCACCCTCACCCTAACCCTAATCCTACCCCTAACCAAACCTCACCCTAACCCTCACCCTCACCCTCACTTGAACTCAAACTCTAACCCTAACAATAACACTAATCCTAATCCTAAACCTAACCCTAACCCTAACCATAACCCTAATCCTAACACACACCCTCACACTAAAACTAATCCTAAACATAACCCTAACCCTCACCCTCACCATAAACTTAACCCTCATCCAAACCCTCACCCTAATGCTAACCTTCACACTAAACCTAACACAAACCCACACCCTAACCCTAAACCTAACCCTAACCCTCAATCTAACCCTAGCCCTCACACTCATCATAACCCTAACCCTAACCCTCATCCAAACTCTAAACTTCACCCGAACCCTAACTCTCACCCTAACCCTAACCCTAAACCTCACCCTAACCCTCACCCTCACCCTCACCCTCACCCTAACCCTAAGCCTAACCCTAACCCTCACAATAACCCTAACCCTTATCCTAATCTCAATCCTAACCCTAAGCCTAACCCTCACACTCACCCTAACCCTCATCCTAACACTAACTCTAACAAGAACTCTAACCCTAAACCTCAAAATCAGCCTCAACCTAATCCTAACTCTAACCCTCACAGTCACCCTCACCCTAACCCTCATCCTAACCCTAAACCTTAACCTCAATCTAACCCTCACCCTAACCTTAACCCTAACACTAACACTAACACTAACCCACGAACTAACCCTCCCCCTAACTCTAAATCTAATCTTAAACCTCACCGTCACCCTAACCCTAATCTTAACCCTAACCCTAATCCATACCCTAACCCTCAACCTAACCCTCACCCTCACCCTTACCCTCAGCATGAATCTAACCACAACCTTAACAATAACACTAATCCTAACACTAAACCTAAACCTAAACCTAACCCTAACCCTAATCCTAAAACTCACCCTCACCCTAACCCTAATCCTAAACCTAACCCTCACCCGAACCCTAACCCTCACCCTCACCGTAACACTAACCCTCATCCAAACCCTTACCCTTACCCTAACCCTAACCCTAAACCTCACCCTATCCCTAACCCTAACCGTCACCCTCACTGTAACCATAACCCTAAACCTAACCCTAACAATAACACTAACCATAATACTAACCCTCATCCTAACCATAACACTCACCCTAACCCTAACCCTCACACTAACACTTACCCTCACCCTAACACTATCCGTCACACTAACCCTAACCCTAACCCTAACCCTAAACCTCAACCTAAACCTCACCCTCACACTAACCCTAACCCTAATCCTCACCCTAACCCTCCCTCTAACCCTATATCTAACCCTAAACCTCAACCTCACCCTAACCCTAACCCTAACCCTCACCCTAACCAAAACCCTAAACCTAACCCTAAGCCTCACCATAATGCTTACCCTCACCCTAACACTAACCCTAACAGTAACACTCACCCTCAAACTAACCCTAACACTCATCCTAATCCTAAACCTCACCCTATATCTAACCCCAACCATAACAATAACCCTAACTCTAACCCTAAACCTCACAATTCACCGTAAACCTGACTCTAACCCTAATCCAAACCCTAAACCTCAGCCTAACCAAAACCCTAACCCTCACCCTCACCCTCAGCATAGCCATCACCCAAACCCTAATTCTAACCCTCACCCTCACCCTAACCCTAACCCTCATCGTCACCCTAAACCTCACACTAACCCTAAACCTAATCCTCAATTTAACCCTTACCCTAATCCTAACCCTTATTCTAACCCGAAACCTAACCCTATACCTCGCCCTTAACGAAACCCTCACTCTCAGCCGAAACCTCACCTTTACCTTTACCATCATCCTCAACCTAACCCTCAACCTAACACTAAACCTCGTCCTAACCCTCACCCTAACCATAAACCTAATCATAACCCTAAACCTAAACCTCACCCTCAACCTCACACTCATCCTAACCCTAAGCCTAAGCCTAAGCCTTACCCTAACCCTCACCCTCACCCTAGCCGTCACCCTAATCCCAATCCTAACACTAACTCTCATCCTAACCCTCAACCTAACCCTAAACCTAACCGTCACCCTAACCGTAATCCTAACCCCCACCCTCAGCTTCAGCCCAACCCTAAGCCTAAGCCTAACCCTTACCCTAACCGTCACACTCACCCTCACCCTAAGCCTAACCCTATCCCTAAACCTCAAACTAACCCTTTCCTTCACCGTAACCCTAACACTAACCCTAGCCCTAAACCTCACCCTAACCCTCCCCATAAACCTAAGTCTATCCCTAAACCTCACCCTCACCCTATCCCTAACCCTAACCCTAAATCTCACCCTACAACTCACCCTAACACTAACCCTCACCCTCAGCCTCAACCTCACCATAAATCTAAACCTTTCCCTAACAATAACACTAACCCTAAACTTAACCCTAAACCTAAACATAACCCTCACCCTCAGCCTCACCCTCACAGCAAACTTAAACCTAACCATAACACTAAAAATAACCCTAACCCTAACCCTCATACTCTCCTCCACCATCACCCTCAGTCTAACCCTAAGCCTATCCCTAATCCTAACCCTAACCTTAACCCTAACCATAACCCTTACCCTCAGGGTCACCCGCACCGCAATCTTAATCCTAATCATAACACTAACAATAACCCTATCCCTAACCCTAACCCTAATCCTAATCTTCACCCCCACTCTCACCATCAGCCTAAACCTAAGCCTAATCCAAACCCTAAACCTAACCCTAAACCTCACCGTAACACTATCAATAAACCTAACCCTAACCCTAAACATAACCATAACCCTAAACATAAGCATAATCCTCAGCCTCACCCTCACCGTAACCCAAACCCTAACCCTAACCCTCACCCTAACCCTAACCCTAACCCTAATCCTCACACTCACCCTCGCCCTAACCCAAATCCTAAACCTAAACCTATCCCTAACCCTAACCCTCTCCCTAACCCTCACCCTTACCCTTATCCTAAACCTAATCCTAAACCTAAGCCTAACCCTCACCCTCATCCTAACCCTCACCCTATCCCTAACTCTAACACTAACCGTAACCCTAACCCTCACCCTCAGCCTAACTCTTACCCTAAACCACAACCTCACCCTAACTATCACCCTAAACCTAAACCTCACCCTAACCCGAACCCTAAACCTCAACCTAACCCTCACCTTAACCCTAACCCTAACAGTAACCCTAAACCTAACCCTCAACCTAACCCTCCCCCTAAACCTAAGTCTTACCATAAACCTCAGCCTTACCCTAACACTAATCCTAACCCTAATCCTAAACCTCACCCTAAACCTAACCCTAACGCTCACCATCAGCCTCAACCTCACAGTAACTCTAATCCTAACCCTAACAATAACACTAATCCTAACCCTTAACCTAACCCTAACACTAACCATAACCCTAATCCTAACACCTACCTCACCCTAACCCTAATCCTAACCCTAACTCTCACCCTAACCCTAAACCTCACCCTCACTCTAACCCTAACCCTCATCCAAACCCTCACCATAACCCTAAACCTAACCCTCACCCTAACCCTCACCCTCACCCTAACCCTCACCCTATCCCTAACTCTAACACTAACCGTAACCCTAACCCTCACCCTCAGCCTAACTCTTACCCTAAACCACACCCTCACCCTAACTATCACCCTAACCCTAAACCTCACCCTAACCCGAACCCTAAACCTCAACCTAACCCTCACCTTAACCCTAACCCTAACAGTAACCCTAACCCTAACCCTCAACCTAACCCTCCCCCTAAACCTAAGTCTAACCATAAACCTTAGCCTTACCGTAACACTAATCCTAACCCTAATCCTAAAACTCACCCTAAACCTAACCCTAACGCTCACCATCAGCCTCAACCTCACAGTAACTCTAATCCTAACCCTAACAATAACACTAATCCTAACCCTTAACCTAACCCTAACACTAACCATAACCCTAATCCTAACACCTACCTCACCCTAACCCTAATCCTAACACTAACCCTCACACTAACCCTAAACCTCACCCTTACTCTAACCCTAACCCTCATCCAAACCTTCACCATAACCCTAAACCTAAACCTCACCCTATACCTCACCCTAACCCTAACCCTCACCCTCACCCTCAAACTCACCATAACTCTAACCCTTACCCTAACAATAACACTAAGCCTAAATTTAACCCTTACCCTAAACATAACCCTCACCCTCAGCCTCACCCTCACTGCAATCTTAACCCTAACCGTAACACTAAAAATAACCCTAAACCTAAATCTAATCCTCACCCCCACCATTACCCTCAGCCTAAGCCTAAGCTTAACCGGAATCCTAACCCTAACCTTAAACCTAAACATAACCCTCACCCTCAGCATCACCCTCATAACAACCCTAAACCTAAACCTCATGCTAACACTAACCCTAACCCTCACCCTCATCATAGTCCTCACCCTAACCCTAATCCTAACCCTAATCCTCATCCTAACCCTCACCCTCACCCTAACCCTAACCCTAACCCTCACCCTAACACTAACCCTAACCCTAACCCTCATCCTAACCCTAAACTTAACCTGAACCCTAATTCTCACCCTAACCCTAACCCTAACACTCACCCTAAACCTAACCCTCACCCTCACCCTCATCCTACCCTAAACCTAACCCTAACCCTAACCCTAAACCTCACACTCACCCTAAACCTTACCCTAAACCTAATCCTAACCCTAAGCCTAACCCTTACCCACACCCTAACCCTCGAACTACCCTACCTCTAACACTAACCCTAACCCTAACCCTCACAATCAGACTCGCCCTAACCCTAACTCTAACCCTAAACCTCACCCTCACCCTAACGCTAATCCTAACCCTCACCCTAACCCTCAATCTAACTCTCAACCTAAACCTCAACCTCACGCGAACAATAACACTCACCCTCACCCTAGCCCTCACCCAAACCCTAATCCTAACCCTAAACCTCATTCTAAACCTCCACCTAAACTTATGACTAACCCTCACCCTAACCCTAACTTTCTAACCCTCAACCTCACCCTCAGCCTAGCCCTAAGGCTAACCCTAACCCAAACCCTAAACCTCACCCTAACCCTAACCCTAACACTAACCCTAACCCAACCAAAACCATAACCCTCACCTTCAGCCTCACCATCACCGAAAACTTAACCCACACCATAACAGTAACAATAACCCTAACCCTCACCCTAACCCTAAACCTAAACCTCACCCTCAACCTTACCCTCAACTTAACTCTAACCCTAACCCTAACAAGAAACCCAAACCCTAAACCTAACCCTAACCCTTACCCTCAACTAAACTCTAAAACTAACCCTAACAATAGCCCTAACCCTAAACCTAACCCTAACCCTCACACTCACAGTCACTCTAACCCTAACCCTAACACTAAAGCAGACCCTAACGCTAACCATAAGCCTCACCCTCACTCTGGCCCTTACCCTAACCCTAAAACTAACCCTTATCATAACCCTAAACTTCATCCTAACCCTCACCCTAACCCTAAAACCCTAACCCTCACACTAACCCTCCATTTAACACTAAATCTAACCCTAAACCTCCCCCACACCTAACCCTAACCCTCACCCTCACCCTCATCCTCTGCCTAACACTAAGCCTAACCCTAACTCCAACCCTAACCCTAACACTAACCCTAACCCTAACCCTCATCCTAACCCTCAACCTCACCTTAGCCCACACCCTAAACCTAAGCCTAAGCCTAACCCTCACCCTAACTCTCACTCTAAACCTAACCCCAACCCTCACCCTAATCCTAACCCTCACCCTGACCCTAACTCTAATCCTAACCGTAACTCTAACCCTAACCCTCACACTCACCCTCACCTTAACCCTAGACCTAATCCTAAACTTATCCCTAACCCTCACCCTCACCCTAAACCTCACCCTAACCCTAACACTAACAGAAAACCTAACCCTAACCCTAAGCATAACCCTCACCATCAGCCTAACCCTCACCGTAAAATTAACCCAAACCATAACACTAACAATAACCCTAACCCTCACCGTAACCCTAACCCTAACCCTAAACCTAACCCTAACCTTAACCCTAATCCTAAACCTAAACCTAAACCTAAACCTAACCCTAATCTTAACCCTCAGGCACACCCTCAAAGTAACCATAACCCTAACCCTAACCCTTACAATAACCCTAACCCTAAACCTATCCCTCATCCTAACCAAATACTTCACCCTAACCCTAACCTTCACCCTAACACATACCCTCATCCTAACCCTAACCCTAACCCTTACACTCACCCTAATCCTTACCCTAATCCTAATTCTAACCCTAAGCCTAACACTCACCCTCACCCTAACCCTCACCCTAACCCTAACACTAACCTTACCCCTAACCCTCACATTCAGCCACCCCCTAACCCTAACTCTAACCCTAAACCTCCCACTCCCCCTAACCCTAACCCTAACCCTAACCCTAAACCTCACCCTAACCCTACCCCTACACCTCACCCTCACCCTAGCCCTCACCCTAACCCTAATCCTAACCCTAACCCTCAACCTAACCCTAACCGTCACTGTCACCAAAACCCTTACCCTAAAAATCACTCTAACCCTAAACTTAACCCAAACCCTAACACTCACCTTAACCCTAACCCTAACCTTCACCCTAACCTGAACCCTCACCCTCACCCTCAGCCTAACCCTAAGCCTAAGCCTAACCCTAACCCTAAACATTACCATCACCCTAACCATCACCAAAACCAGAACCCTAATCATAACACTAAACCTCACCCTAACCCTAAACTTAATCCTAATCCTAACCCTAACCCTAACCCTGACCCTCACCCTAACCCTCACCTTAACCCTAACCCTAACACTAACCATAACCCTATTCCTCACCTCAATCTCATCCTAACCATAACAGTAACCCTAAACCTCACCCTCATCCTAACCCTCACCCTAAACCTAAACCTCATCCTAACCCTAGCCCTAAAGCTCACTCTCACCCTAGCCCTCACCCTAACCCTAATCCTAACCCTAACCCTCATCCTAACCCTTCCTCTAACCCTAAACCTAACCCTCACCCTAATGCTAACCCTCACCCTCAACCTCACCCTCAGCCTAACCCTAAGCCTAACCCTAAACCTAACCCTAACATACATACTCACCCTCACGTTTGCCCTAATCCTAACCCTAAAACTAACCCTAACCCTCATGCTCACCCTAACCCTCACCTTAACCCTAACGCTAACATTAACCCTAGCCCTAACGCACACCCTCAGCCTCACCCTAACCCTAACCCTAAACCTCACGTTCACCCTAACCCTAACCCTCACCCTCACCCTAGCGCTCACCCAAACCCTAATCCTAACCCTAAACCTCAACCTAACCCTCCTCCTAACCCTATGACTAACCCTCACCCTAAGGTTAACTTTCTCACCCTCAACCTCACCCTCAGCCTAACCCTAAGCCTAACCCTAAACCTGACGCTAACACAAACACTCACCCTCAGCCTAACCTTAAGCCTGAACCTAAAACTAACGTTAACCCACACACATACCCTCACCCTAACCCTAATCCTAACCCTAACACTTACACTATCTCTCCCCCTAACTCTCACCCTTACCCCAACCCTAACACTATCCCTAACCCTAAATCTCAACCTAACCCTCACCCTAACCTTGACTCTAACCCTAAACCTCACCCTCACCCTAACCGTAACTCTAACCCTAGCCCTCAGCCTAACCCTAATCCTAACCCTAACCCTCATCCTAAACCTCAACCTAACCATAATATGAACCATAACTCTAAACCTAATCCTCATCCCCACACTCACCCTCAGCCTAATCCTAAACCTAAGCCGAACCCTAACCCTAACCCTCACACTCACCCTCACCAGAACCCTAATTCTAATCCTAACCTTAACCCTAAACCTAAACCTCAACCTAACCCTCACCCTAACCCTAACCCTAACCCTAAACTTAACCCAAAACCTAACTCTCACCCTAAACCTCACCCTAACCCTCTCCCTAAACCTAACCCACACCCTCACCCTCACCCTCAGCCTAAACCTAAGCCTAAGCCTAACCATAACCCTCACACTCACCCTAACCTTAACCCTAACCCTAATCCTAACTCTAACCCTCACACTCTCTGTAACCCTTACCTTTACTCTTACTATCACCCTCATCCTAACCATCACCCTAAACCTAACCCTCATCCTAACCCTCACCCTAACCGTAACCCTTAACATCACCCTAACCCTAACCCTCACCCTCAACTTCAGCCTCAGGCTAATGCTAAACCTAAGCCTAAACTCACCCTAAACCTCACACTCACCCTAGACCTCACCCAAACCCTAATCCTAACCCTAACCCTCATCCTAACCCTCAACCTAAACATAACCAGAACCATCACTCTAAACCTAAAACTCATCCCCAACCTAGGCCTAAGCCTAACCCTGACACTAACACTCATCCTCAGAGTAACCCTTACCCTAACCCTCACCCTCAAACTAAACTTAACCCGAAACCTAACTCTCACCCTAAACCTCACCCTAAACCTCACCCTAAACCTAACACTCACCCTCACCCTCACCCTCAGCCTAATCTTAAGCCTAAGCCTAAGCCTAACCCTAACACTCACACTCACCCTAACCTTAAACCTAACCCTAACCCTAAACCTAACCCTAACCCACACAGTCACCCTCACCCTAACCCTAATCCTAACCCTATCCCTAACACTATCCCTACCCCTAACTCTCACCCTAACCCTAACCCTAACACTAACACTAACCCTAAACCTCATCCTAACCCTCATCCTAACCCTGACTCTAACCCTAAACCTCACCCTCACCCTAACCCTAACTCTAACCCTAACCCAAACCCTAAACCTCACTGTAACCCTAACCCTAACCCACACCCTCAATGTAACCGTAAACATAAACCTTACCCTAACAATAACCCTAACCCTAACCCTAAACCTCACCATAACCCTAGCCCTAACACTAACCCTAAACCTCAACCTAACCCTCACACTCACCCTCACCCTAACCCCAACCCTAACCCGAACCCTAAACCTCAACCTTACCCTAACCCTCACCCGCACCCTCACCCTCACCGTAACTCTAACCCTAAACCTAAGAATAACACTAACCCTAACCCTAACCATCACCATAACCCTAATCCTAACCCCCAAACTCACCCTCAGCCTTACCCTTAGCCTAAGCCTTACCCTAAACCTAACCCTCAAACTCACCCTCACGCTAACCCTAATTCTACTCTAACCATATCCCTAAACATCAACATAAACCTCAGCCTCACCCTAACCCTTACAATAAACCTAACTCTAACCCTCACCCTAAACCTCCACCTAACCCTAACTCTAACCCTAAAACTTACCCTCACCCTAACCCTAACCCTCACCATAAACTTCACTGTAACCCTCACCCTCAACATCACCCTCAATCTCACTGTAACTCTAACACAATACCTAACAATAAGATTAACCCTAATCCTAAACCTAACGCTAACCTTAACCCTAACCGTAAACCTCACCCTCAGCCTCACCTACACCGCAAAATTAACCCTAACCTTAACACTAACAATAACCCTAACCATAACTCTAAACCTAACTCGAACCCTAAACCTTGCCTTATCCTCACTCCCAACCTCACCCTCAGCCTAACCCTAAGAATAACCCTAACCCTAACCCTCACCGTATCCCAAACCCTAACTGTAACCCTAACCCTAACCGAAACCCTAACCCTAACCCCAAACCTAACACTAACCCTAACCCTAAATCTCACCCTCACCATCACCTTAACACAAACAATAAGCCTAACCCTCACCGTAACCCTAAGCCTAACCCTAACCCTAACCCTCACACTCACCCTCACCCTAAACCTAATCCTAAACATAACCCTATCCCCAACCCAAACCCTCACCCTAGCCCTCAACCTAACCCAAATCCTAACCCTAAACCTCATCCTAAACCTCACCCTGACCCTAACCTTAACCTTCACACTAACCCTAACCCTAAACCTAAACTTCACCCTAACCCTAAACCTAATCCTCACCCTCACCCTTACCCTCAAATTAACTCTAACCCTAACACTAACAATAACCCTAACCCTAAACCTAACCCTAACCCTTGCACTCACCATAATTCTAACACTAACCTTAACCCTAAACCTCACCCTTACGCTAACAATAAGGCTCACCCTCACTCTAGCCTTCACCCTAACCCTAATTATAACCCTAAACCTCATCCTAACCCTCACCCCAAACCTAAAAGGCTAACCATTACACTAGCCCTCAACCTAACACTAAATTTAAACCTAAACCTCACCCGCACCTAACCCTAACCCTCAACCTCACCCTCACCCTCTGCTTAACACTAAGCATAACCCTAACTCCAACCCTAACCATAACCCTAACCCTAACGCTAAACCTCACCCCAACCCTCACCCTAACCCTCAACCTCACCCTAGCCCACACCCTAAACCTAAGCCTAAGCATAACCCTCACCCTAACTCTCACTATAACCCTAACCCCAACCCTCACCCTAACCCTAACCCTCTCCATCACCCTCATTCTAACTCTAATCCTAACCCTAACCCTAACCCTAACCCTCACACTCACCCTCACCTTAACCCTAGAACTAATCCTAGCCTTAACCCTCACCCTCACCCTCACCCTAAACCTCACCTTAACCCTAACCCTAACCATAACCCTAACCATAACCCTCACCCTCAGCCTCACCCTCACCGCAAACTTAACCCAAACCATAACACTAACAATAACTCAAACCCTCACCCTAACCCTTACCCTAACCCTAAACCTAACCCTAACCCTAACCCTAAATCTAAACCTAACCATAACCCTAATACTAACCCTCACCCATACCCTCACAGTAACCATAATACTAACCTTAACCCTTACAATAACCCTAACCCTAACCCTATGCCTCATTTATACCATATCCTTCACATTAACCTTAACCCTCACCCTAACACTTACCCTCACACTAAGACTAACTCTAACCCTAAAATTAACCCTCACATTAAACCGAACCCTAACCCTAAACCTCAACTTAAACCTCACCCTCACGTTAACATGAACACTAACCCTAACCCTAAACCTCCCCCTCCCCCTCCCCCAACCCTATATCTAACCATAAACCTCACCCTAATCCTAACCCTAACCCTCACCCACACCCTCAACCTCACCGTAACTCTAACCCTAACCCTAACAATAACACTAACCCTAACCCTAACAATCACCATAACCCTAATCCTCACCCCACCCTGAGCCTCACCCTCACCTCAAACTTAACCCTACCCATACCACTAACAATAACCCTAACCCAAACCCTAATCCTAATCCTCACCGCCACCCTCATCCTCACCCTAGCCCTAATCCTATCCCTAACACTGACCCTAACCTTAACTCTAAACCTAAACCTCACCCTCAGCCTAACCCTAATTCTAACCCTAACCCTAACACTAAAACTCACCCTAACTCTAACTCTAACCCTCATCCTAACCCTAACCCTCACCCTCACCCTCACATTTACCCTAACCCTAAGTCTAACCCTGAACCTATCCCTAACACACACACTCAGCCTCACCCTAACACTAATCCTAACCCTAAACCTAACCCTCTCCCTAACTCTCCCCCTAACCCTAAACTTAACACGAACACCAACCCTCACCCTCATCCTAACCCACACACTAAACCTAACACTAAACCTAACCCTAACCCTCACCCTAACCCTCACACTAACACTAACACTAAACCTAAACCTCACCCTCAACCTCACCCTAACCCTAACCCTAACCCAAACCTCACCCTAACCATAAACCTCACCCTCACACTCACCATAACTCTAATCCTAACCCGAACAATAACACTAATCCTAACCCTAACCCTAAACCTAACCTAACCCCCACCCTAACTCTAACCCTAACACTCACCTGCAATCTCAACCTCACAGTAACTCTAACCCTAACCCTAACAATAACACTAACCCTAACCCTAACCATCACTCTAAACCTATTCCTCACCCCACCCTCAGCCTCACCCTCACTGCAAACTTAACCCTAACCATAACACTAACAATAACCCTAACCCTAACACTAACACTAATCCTCAGCCCCACCCTCATCCTCAGCCTAACTCTAAGCCTAACCCTAACCCTAAGACTAAACCTCACCGAAACCCTAACCCTAACCCTATACCTAACCCTAAACCTAAACCTAACCCTAACCCTAAACCTTAACCTAATCCTTAGCTTCACCCTCACCCTAAACCAAACCCTAACCCGAAACCTCACCCTAAGCCTAAGCCTAAGCTAAGCCTAACATTAACTCTAACCCTCACCTTAACCCCAACACTAACACTAACCCTAACTCCAACCCTAAACCTCACACCCACCCTAACCCTAACTCTAATCCTAACCAGAAACCTAAACTTCATCCTAGCCCTAACCCTCACCCTCAACCTCACGCTCACCGTAACCATAACCCTAACAATAACCCTAACCCTCATCCTAAAGATAACCTTCACCTTAACCCTAACCCTTGCCCTAACACTTACCTTCACCCTATCACTAACCCTAACCTTAACACTAACCCTCACAATAACCCTAACCACCACCCTAACGCTCACCCTAACTCTGACCCTAACTCTCACCTTCACCCTAGCCCATACCCAAACCCTAACCCTATGCCTAACCCTCACCTTAACCCTCACTCTAAACCTAACCCCAACACTCACCCTAATGGTAACCCTCAACCTCACCCTCATCTTAACTCTAATCCTAACCCTAACCCTAACACTCACCCTCACCTTAAGGCTAATCCTAATCCTAATGCTAAGGCAAACTCTCACCCCCACACTAAACCTCACCCTCACCCTAACCCTAACACTAACCCTAACCCTAACCCTAACCCTCACCCTAAACCTAACTCTAACCCTAAACCTCACCCTCACCCTAACCGTAACCCTAACCCTAATCATAAACCTCAGCCTAAACCTAAACCTTACCCTAACACTTACCCTCACCTTAATACTAACACTAACCCTAACATTAACTTTCACACTAACGCTAACCATCACCGTAAACCAAAACCTCATCCTAACCCTAACCCTAACACTCAATGTCACCCTAAGCCTCACCCTAACTCTAACGCTCATCCTAACCCTTAACCTCTCACTAACGCTAACATTAATCCTCATTCTAACCCTCAACCTCACCCTAACCCTAACCCGAACACTCACCCTTACCATAACCCTTACCCTCAGCATAACCCTCAGATTTCTCTTACTGTCACCCTCATCCTAACCCTCACCCTAAACCTAATCCTCAGCCAAACCCTCATCCTAACTGTAACCCTATCCATAACCCTAATCCTAACCCTCAACGTAACCCTAAACGTAACCCTCATCCTAACAATCACTCTAACCTTAACCCTAACCATCAACTTAACCCTAACCTCACCCTCACCTTCAGCCTCAGCCTAACCCTAAGCCTAAACCGAACCCTAAACCTCACACTTACCCTAGCCCTCACACTAACCCTAATCCTAATCCTAACCATCATCCTAACCCTCAAGCTAACCATAACATGAACCATCACTCTAAACCTAATCCTCATCCCCACACTCACCCTCAGCCTAACCCAAAGCCGAAGCCTAACCCTAACCCTAACCCTCACACTCACACTCACCCTAACCTTAATCCTAACCCTAACCCTAAAACTAAACCTCAACCTAATGCTCACCCTAACCCTAACCCTAACCCTCACCTTCACCTTAGGCCTCACCCTAACCCCACCCCAAACTTAACCTGAACCCTCACCGGAACCCGAACCCTAACACTCACCCTAACTCTACCCCTAACCCTAAACCTAAACCTAACCCTAGGCCTAACACTAACCCTCACCCTCACCCTTGCCCTCACCCTAACCCTAATTGCAACCCTAAAACTCATCCAAACACTCACCCTAACGCTAATCCTAACCCTTAACCTAACACTAAACCTAATTCTAACCCTCAACCTAACTGTAATCCTGAACCTTACCATAACCCTAACCCTAACCCTCACCCTAATACTAAACCTTACTCGAACCCTAACCCTATACCTCACCCTAACCCTAACCATCACCCTCAAACTAGACCGCAACCTAACCCTAACCATCATCCTCACCCTAAACCTCACACTAACCCTAACACTAATCGTCATTCTAACCCTTACCCTCAACCTAACCCTAACCCTCAACCTAAACCTAAACCTCACACTCACCATAAACCTAAAGTGAAACCTCACCCTATCCCTTACCCTAACCCTAACACTAAACCTCACCCTAACCCTAACCCTAACCCTCACACGCACCCTCACACAAATGCTAATCCTAAACCTAACCATATCACTAACCCTAACCCTCACCCTAAACCTCACCCTAACCCTAACCCTAAAACTAACCCTAACTCTAACCGTCACACTAACCGTCACCCTAACACTAACTCTAACCCTAAAACTCACTCTCACCCTAACCCTAAACCTCACCCTCACCCTCACCCTCAGCCTTTCCCTAAGCCTAGCCCTAACCCTAACCCTCAGACTCACCCTCACCCTAACCCTAATCCTAAACCTAACCCTAAACCTAACCATCATCCTAACTCTAACCCTCACCCTAACCCTAACACTAACACTAACCCTAACCCTAAACCTCACCTTATCTCTCAACCTAACCCTAACTCTAACCCTGAACCTCACCCCCACCCTAACCCTGAACCTAACCCTAAACCTCACCCTCACTCTAGCCCTCACCCTAACCCTAATCCTAACCTTAACACTCATTCTAAACCTCACCCTAACCCTAAACCTAACCCTCACCCTAACCCTAACCCTCACCCTTAACCTCATCCTTAGCCAAAGCCTAAGCCTAATCCTAAACCTAACACTAACCAACACACTCAACCTCAACCTAACTCTAATCCTAACCCTAACCCCAACCCTAACCCTCACCCTAGCCTTCACCCTAACCCTAATCCTAACCCTAACCCAAACTCTTACCATAACCCTAACCCTAAACCTCACCCTAAACCTAACCCTCACCCTCACCCTCACTGTAAGGGTAACCCTAACACTAACAATAACCCTAACCCTAACTCTAACCCTCACTCTAACACTTACCCTCACCCTTACACTAATCCTAACCCTAACACTAACCCTCACACTAATCTTAACCCTTAACCTAACCCTAAACTTCACCCTAAACCTAACCCTAACCCACAACCTCAGGCTAGCCCTCACCCTAAACCTCAAACAAACCCTAACCCTAATTCTCAATTTAACCCTCACCCTCACCCTAACCCTAACTGTAACCCTTACCCTAACCCTCGCCTTAACCCCAACCCTTACCCTTATCTTAATTCTCACGCTCAGACTAACCCTCACCTTTACGGTACCATCACCCTCACACTAACCCTCACCCTAACCCTAACCCTCATCCTAACCCTCACCCTAACCGTAACCCTAACCATCACCCTAACCCTAAAACTCACCCCCAACCTGACAATCAGACTAACTCTAAGCCTAAGCATAAATCTAACTCTAACCCTCAACCTCACCCTAGCCCTCACCCTAACCCTTATCCTTAAACAAATCCTCATCCTAACCCTCAACCTAACCCTAACCCTAACCATCTCCCGAAACCTAATCCTCACACCCAAACTCACCCTCAGCCTCACCCTCCACCTCACTTTAACTCTAACCATAACCCTAACAATAACACTAACCCTAATCCTAACCCTAACCCTAACCCTAAACCTCAACCTAAACCTCCCCCTAACCCTAAACCTAACACTAACCCTAACCCTCCCCCTAAGCCTAACTCTAACCCTAAACCTCACACTCAACCTAACCCTAATCCTAAACCTAACCCTTAACCTCACCCTAACCCTAACCCTCACCCTTAACCTCACCCTCACCCTCAAGGTAACTCTAACCCTAACCCTAACAATAACACAAATCCTAACCCTAAACCTAAACCTAACCCTAATCCTATATCCAACCCTCACCCTCACCCTCACCCTCCCTGCAAACATAACCATAACCATAACACTAACAATAACCCTAAACCTCATCCTAACCCTCACCCTAACCCTAGGCCTAAACCTAAACCTCACCCTAACACTAAACCTAATGCTCACCCTCACCATAGCCCACACCCTAATGCTAATCCTAACCCTAATCCTCATCCTAACACTCAGCCTAACCCAAACCCTAACCCTCACCCTAGCCCTAACCCTCAAAGTAACCCTAACCTGCACCCTCACTGTAATCTGAACTATAAACCTCACCCAAACCCTAAACTTAACCTGAACCCTAACTCTCACCTTAACACTACCCATAACCCGAAAACTAAACCTAACCCTTACCCTTACACTCACCCTCAGATTAACCCTTAGCCTAACCCTAACCCTAAGCCTAACCCACTAACCCTAACACTAACCCTAATGCTAATCCTAAACCTAACCCTAACCCTCACCCTCATCCTAAACCTCACCCTAACCCTAACACTAACCCTAACCCTCACCCTAAAACTCACCTTAAACCTAACTCTAACCCTAAACTTCACCCTCAACCTCACCCTAACCCTAAACCTAACCCTAACCCTAAACCTCACCCTAAACCTAATGCACAACCTTACCCTCACCCTCAACATAACTCTAATCCTAACCCTAACAATAACACTCATCCTAACCCTAACCCTAACCCTCACCCTCATCGTTACCCTAACCTTAACCCAAACCCTCACCCTAACCCTAACACTAACCCTAAAACTCACCCAAACCCTAACCCTAACTCTCACCCTCAGCCCCACCCTCACTGTAAACTTAACCCTAACCATAACACTAACAATAACCCTAACCCTAACTCTAATCTAACCCTCACACTCACCCTAACCCTAACCCTAACCATCACCCTAATCCTAAAACTAACCCTAACCCTAAACCTCACCATAGCCCTAATCCTAACCATCAACTTCACCCTAACCCTCACACTAACCCTAATCATCCTCACCCAAAACATCACACTAATCCTAACACTAATCCTTAATCTAACCCTCACCCTCACCCTAACACTAATGTGAACCCTCACCCTTACCATAACCCTCACCCACAGCCTAAACCTCAATATTACTCTTAGTGTCACCCTCATTCAAACCCTCACCCTAAACCTAACACTCATCCTAACCCTCACCCTAACCGTAACCCTAAACATCACCCCAACCCTAACCCTCATCCTCAGCTTTAGCCTCGGCCTAACCCCAATCCTAAGCCTAACCCTAAACCTAAACCTCACACTCACACTATCCCTCACCCTAACACTAATCCTAACCCTATCCCTAAACCTAACCCTAAACCTAAACCTAAACCTCACCCTAACCCTAACCCTAACACTAAACCTAACCCTAACCATAATCATAACCCTCCCCGTCAGCCTCACCCTCACCGCAAACTTAACCCAAACCATAAAACTAACAATAACCCTAACCCTCACCCTAACCCTAAACCTAAACCTAACCCTAACTTAAACCCTAACCCTAAAACTAAAACTGACTCTAACCCTAATCCTAACTCTCACCCTCACCCTCACTGTAACCATAACCCTAACCTAACCCTTACAATAACACTAATCCTAACCCTATCCCTCATCTTAAACATATCCTTCACCCTAACCCTAACCCTCACCCTAACACTTACCCTCACCCTAACCCTAACGCTAACACTAACCCTAACCCTAACCCTCACCCTCAGCTACCCCCTAAACCTAACTCTAAACCTAAACCTCCCCCTCCCTCTAACCCTAACCCTAACCCTAACTCTAAACCTGAGCCTAACCCTAAACCTAAACCTCACCCTCACCCTAGCCCTCACCCTAATCCGAATCCAAACCTAACCCTCATCCTAACCCTCATTCTAACACTAAACCTAACCCTCACATTCAGCCTCACCCTAACACTAAACATAACCCTAACCCTCAACCTAACCCTAACCGTCACCATCACCATAACTCTTAGCCTAACCCTCACCCTAAACCTAAACTTAACCCAAACCCTAACCCTAATCCTAATTCTAACCCTAAACCTAACCCTCACACTCACCCTAAACCTCACCTTAAGCCTAACTGTAACACGAACCCTAAACCAAAACCTCACCCTCAGTCTCATCCTAACACTAACTCTAACCTTAAACCTCACCCTCATCCTAATCCTCACTCTAAACCTAAACCTCATCCTAACCCTAACCCTAAACCTCACCCTCACGCTAGCCCTCACCCTAACCCTAATCCTAACCCTAAACCTCATCCTAACCCTCACCCTAAAACTCACCCTCAGCCTCCCCCAACCCTATATCTAACCATAAACCTCACCCTCACCCTAACCCTAAACCTAACCTAACCCCCACCCTAACTCTAACCCTAACACTCACCTGCAATCTCAACCTCACAGTAACTTTAACCCTAACCCTAACAATAACACTAACCCTAACCCTAACCATCACCCTAAACCTATTCCTCACCCCACCCTCAGCCTCACCCTCACTGCAAACTTAAACCTAACCATAACGCTAACAATAACCCTAACCCTAACACTAACACTAATCCTCAGCCCCACCCTCATCCTCAGCCTAACTCTAAGCCTAACCCTAACCCTAAGACTAAACCTCACCGAAACCCTAACCCTAACCCTATACCTAACCCTAAACCTAAACCTAACCCTAACCCTAAACCTTAACCTAATCCTTAGCTTCACCCTCACCCTAAACCAAACCCTAACCCGAAACCTCACACTAAGCCTAAGCCTAAGCCTAACCCTAACCCTAAACTTCACACTCACTCTACCCTAACCCTAATCCTAAACATAATCCTCATCTGAACACTCAACGGTAATCCCAAACATCACCCTAACCCTAACCCTCACCCTCACCCTCAGCCTCAACCTAACATTAAGCCTAACTATAACCCAAACCCTAACCCTAACACTAAACCTAACCCTCACCCTAACTCTTACCCAAACCCTAACCCTAACCCTCATCCTCACCCTAGCCCATACCCAAACCATAAGCTTAAGCCTAACCCTCAACATAACCCTCACTCTAACCCTAACCCCAACACTCAACCTAACCTTAACCCTCACCCTCACCCTAACTCTAATCGTAATCCTAACCCTAACACTCACCCTCACCTTAACGTTAATCCTAATCCTTACCCTAACACCAACCCTCACCCCCAAACTAAACATCACCAGAACACTAACTCTAACCCTAACCCTCACCCTAAACCTAACTCTAAACCTAAACCTCACCCTCACACTATCCGTAACCCTAAAACTAATCCAAAACCTCACCCTAAACCTAAACCTCACTGTAATCCTAACCCTAACCCTCAACTTCACCCTAGCCCTCACCCTATCTCTAACCCTCATCCTAACCCTAAACCTCACCGTTACACTAACACTAATCCTCAATCTAACCCGAACCCTCACCCTAACCCTAACCTGAACCCTCGCCCTTACCATAACCCGAACCCTCAGCCTAACCCTCACCTTTTCTCTTACTATCACCCACATCCTAACCCTCACCCTAAACCTAACCCTCATCCTAACCCTCACCCTAAATGTAACCCTTAGCATCACCCTAAACCTAAACCTCACCCTCACCTTCAGCCTCAGCCTAACCCTAAGCCTAAGCCTAAAGCTAACCCTAAACCTCACACTCACCCTAGCCCTCACCCTAAACCTAATCCTAACCCTAACCCTCATCCTAACCCTCAAGCTAACCATATCCTGAACCATTATTCTAAACCTAATCCTCATCCCCACACTCACCCTCAGCCTAAACCAAAGCCTAAGCTTAACCCTAACCCTAACGCTCACAGTCACACTCACCCTAAATTTAATCCTAAAACTAACCCTAAACCTAAACTTCAACCTAACCCTCACCCTAAACCTAACCCTAACCCTCACCCTCACAATAGGCCTCACCCTAACCCTCACCCCAAACATAACACTCACCCTCACTGTAACCAGAACCCTAACCCTCACCCTAACCCTACCCCTAACCCTAAAACTAAACCACACCCTAACCCTAGCCCTAAGCCTCACCCTCACCGTTGCCCTCACCCTAACATTAATTGCAACCTTAACCCTCATCCAAACACTCACCCTAACCCTAACCCTAACCGTCAACCAAACCCTACACCTAATTCTAACCCTCAACATAACCCTAACACTGACCCTCACCGTAACCCTAACAATAACCCGCACCCTAACCTAAACCTAATCCGAACCTTAAACCTCACCCTAACCCTAACCCTCATCCTCACCCTATCCCTCATCCTAAAATTAATCCTAACCCGAACTCATGTAAACACTCACCCTAACCCTAACATTAAACCTCGCCCTAAACCTAGCCCTAATCCTAACTCTCAACCTAACCCTAACCCTCACCCTCACCATAACCCTAAGCCGAAACATCACCCTATCCCTAAACCTAACCCTAACCCTAAACCTCACCCTAAACCTAACCCGAAACCTCACCCTCATGCTAGCCCTCACCCTAACCCTAACCTAAACCTAACCCTCATCCTAACCCTCACCCTAACTCTAACCCTAACCCTCACCCTAACCCTAACCCTAACCCTAACTCTAACCCTAACCCTCACACTAACCCTAAACCTAACACTAACCCTAACACTAACTCTCACAATAACCCTCACCCTAATGCTAATAATAACCCTAAACCTCACCCTCACCCTAAACCTAACCCTCATCCTCACCCTCACCCTCAGCCTATCCCTAAGCAAAAC
Source organism: Dipodomys merriami (assembly GCF_024711535.1). Classification (NCBI taxonomy): domain Eukaryota; kingdom Metazoa; phylum Chordata; class Mammalia; order Rodentia; family Heteromyidae; genus Dipodomys; species Dipodomys merriami. The sequence continues at coordinate 23,971 of NW_027202325.1, forward strand.
CCTAACCCTAACCCTCACACTCACCCTCACACTGACCCTAATCCTAATCCTAACCCTAAACTTAACCCTCATCCTAACCCTAATGCTGACCCTAACAATAACCCTAACACTAACCCTAACCCTAAACCTCACCCTATCCCTCACCCTAACCCTAACCCTTACCATAAACCTCACCCTAACACTAATCCTAACCTTATCCCTCATCCTAACCCTCACCCTAACCCTAAACCTAACCCTCACCCTAACCCTAAACCTCACCCTTATCCTCACCCTCAGATTAACAATTAGCCTAAACCTAACCCTAAGCCTAAAATAAACCCTCACCCTAACACTAACCCTAATCCTAATCCTAACCCTAAGCCTAACCCTCACCCTCATCCTAACCCACACACTAAACCTAACACTAAACCTAACCCTAACCCTCACCCTAACCCTGACACTAACACTAACACTAAACCTAAACCTCACCCTCAACCTCACCCTAACCCTAACCCTAACCCAAACCTCACCCTAACCATAAACCTCACCCTCACACTCACCATAACTCTAATCCTAACCCTAACAATAACACTAATCCTAACCCTAACCCTAAACTTCACCCTCACCCTCACCCTAACCCTAACCCTAAACCTCACCCTAACCCTAACCCTAGCACTAAAAAAAACCCTAAAACTAACCCTAACCCTCATCCCAACCAAAACCTTCACCCTATCCCTAACCCTCAACCTAACACTTACCCTCACCCTAACACTAACCCTTACCCTAATATTAACCCTCACACTAACCCTAACCATCATTCTAAACCTAAACCTCACCCTCACCCTAACCCTCACCGTCAACCTCGCCCTCAACCTAACCCTAACCCTCATCCTCTCCCTAAACCTCAAACTCGCCCTAACACTAATTCTCAATCTTACCAGCACCCTCAACATTACCCTAACCCTCACCCTTACCATAACCCTCACACTCAGCTAAAACCTCAACTTTACCCTTACTGTCACCCTCACCCTAACCCTCACCCTAACACTAATCCTCATCCTAACCCTGACTATAAGGGTAACCCCAACCATCACCCTAAACCTAACCCTCACCCTCACCCTAGCCCTCTCCCTAACCCTGATCCTAACCCTAAACCTCATCCTAACTCTCACCCTAACCCTAACCCTAACCCTCACCCTAACCCTAACCCTCACCCTCACTCTCATCCTAACCCTAAGCTTAACCCTAACCCTAACCCTAACCCTCACACTCAACCTCACCCAAACCCTAATCCTAAACCTAACCCTATCCCTAACACTAACCCTCACCCTCACCCTCACCCTAACCCTAACCCAAACACTAACCCTAACAATAACCCTCACACCAAACCTCACCTTAACAATAACTCTAACCCTAAACCTCACCCTGACCCTAACCCTAAGTCTAACCCGAACCAAAACCCTAAACCTCACCCTAAACCTAAACCTAAACTTCATCCGCACCCTCACAGTAACTGTAACCCTAAACCTAACCCTAACAATAACCCTAACCCTACTCCTAACCCTCACCCTAAACATAACATTCACCCTAACCCAAACCCTCACCTTAATGCTCACCTTCACCCTTACTATAACACTAACCCTAACCCTAACCCTCAACCTAAACCTTCCCCTAACCCTATATCTAACCCTCATCCTCACCCTCACTTTCACCTTAAGCCTAACCCTAAACCCCACTGTAACCCTAACCCTAACCCTCACACTCATGCTCGGCCTAAGCCAAAGCCTAAGCCTAACCCTAACCCTTACCCTCACCCTAACCCTAACACTAACGCTAACCCTAATTCTAATCCTAAACCTCACCCTCACCCTAACCCTAACTCTAACCCTTACCCTAAACCTAAACCTCATCCTAACCCTAACCCTCAACCTCACCCTCAACCTCACCGTAAACACAACGCTAACCCTAACCATAACAATAACCCCAACCCTAACCCTAACCATCCTAACCATAAACTTCACCCTAACCCTAACCCTCACCTTTACACTTACCCTCACCCTAACACTAACCCTATCCCTAACACTAACCCTCACACTAACCCTAACCATCACCCTAACCCTAAATCTCACCATAATCCTAACCCTCACCCTCAACCTAGCCCGCAACCTAACCCTAACCCTCATCCTCACCCTAAATTTCACACTAACCCTAACACTAATCCTCAATCTAACCCTCACCTTCACCCTAATCCTAACCATCATCCTTACCATAACCCTCACCCTTAGCCGAAAACTCAGCCTTATGATTACCGTCACCCTCACCCAAACCCTAATCCTCATCCTAACCCTCACTCTAACGGTAACCCCAACCATTACCCTAACCCTATCCCTAAACCTCACCCTCACCCACAGCCTCAGCCTAAACATAAGTCTAAGCCTAACCTTAACCCTAACCCTCACCCTCACCCTAGTACTCACCCTAACCCTAATAATAACCTGAGACCTCATCCTAACCCTCACCCTAACAATAACCCTCACCCTAACCCTAACCATCACCCTAACACTTACCCTCACCCTAACACTAAATCTAACCCTAACACTCACCCTCACAATAACCATAACCCTCACCCTAACCCTAAACCTCACCCTAACCATAACACTAATCCTAACCCTCACTCTCAACCTAGCCCTCACCCTAACCCTAATTCTTACAGTTACCCTCACCTAATCCTAACCATCGTCCTCACCCTAAACCTCACACTAAGCATAACCCTAATCCTCAATCTAACCCTCACCCTCACCCTAACCCCTAACCCTCACCCTTAAACTAACCCTTACCGTAACCTTAACTCTCACCCTTATCTTAACCCTCACCCTCAGCCTAACCCTCAAATTTACCCTTATCATCACCCTCACCCTAACCCTCACCCCAACCCTAAACATCATCCTAACCTTCAAGCTAACTGTAACCCTAACCATCACCCTAACCCTACCACTCACACTCAACCTTACCCGCAGCCTAAACCTAAGCCTAAGCCTAAGCCTAACACTAACCCTCACCCTCACCCTAGCCCTCACGCAAACCCTAATCCTAACCCTAACCCTCATCCTAAACCTCACCTAATCCTAGCCCTAATCATCACCCGAACACTCACCCTCAGCCTCAACCTAAACCTACCACTAACCCTAACCCTCACACTCACCCTCACCCTAAACCTAATCCTAACCCTAACCCTAAACCTCAACCTAAGCCTCACCCTAACCCTAACCCTAATCCTAACCCTAACCCTAACCCTGAACCTAACCCTCCCCCTAAACTTAACCCTAAACCTTACCCTAACACTAACCCTCACACTAACCCTAACCCTCACCCTAACCCTAAACCTCACCCTAACCCTAACTCTAACCCTCACTCTCACCCTAAACCTCATCCTCACCCTAATCCTAACCCTAAACCTCACCCTCAGCCTCACCCTCCCAGCAAAGGTAATCTTAACCATAACACTAGCAATAACCCTCACCTTAACCCTGATCCTAACCCTCACCCTCACCCTAATCCTAACCCTAACCCTCACCCTAACCCTAACCTTCACCATCCTAACTTCACTCTAAACCAAATCATCACCCTCACTGTAACACTAACACTCACCCCCACCCTCACCCTCAGCCTAACCCTAAGCCTAAGCCTAACCCTAACCCTAACCCTCACACTCACCCTCACCCTAACACTTATCCTAACCATGACCCTCACACTCACCCTAACCCTTACCCTCACCTTAACCTTAACTGTAACACTCAGCCTAACCCTCATCCTAACCATCACACTAAACCTAAACCTCACCCTAACCATAACCTTAACCCTCAGCCAAACGCACTTCCTAACCCTAACCCTAACCCTCAACCCAACCCTAACCCTAACCTTAACTCTAACCCTAACCCTAACCCTAAACCCCACCCTCACCCTCACCCTCAGCCTAAACCTAACCATAAAGCTAAACCTAAAACTAACCCGCACACTCACCCTCAACCTAACTCTAACCCTAAACCTAACCCTGAACTTCACCCTAAACACAACCCTATCCCTAACCCTCACCTAACCCTAGCCCTGTTCCTAACCCTCACGCTAACCCTCACCCTAAACCTCACCGTAAACATAAGCCTAAACCTAACCCTCAACTTCACCCTAAACCTCACCCTAACCCTTACCCTCACCCGAACCCTAAACCTAACCCTCAGCCTAACCCTCATCCTAAACCTACCCCTAACCCTAACCCTCGCTCTAAGCTTAATGCTAATCCTAACCCTAACCCTCACATTAACCCTAACCCTAACCCTCACGCTCAACCTAACCCTCAGGTTAACCCTCATCCTAACCCTAACCCTAACCCTAACCCTCACATTAACCCTAACCCTATCTGTCACGTTCAACCTCACGCTCAACATAAACCTAACCCTAACCCTAATCCAAAACTAACCCTACCCCTCACCCTAACGCTAAACCTAATGCTAACCAAAAACCTCACCGTAATCGTAAACCTATCCCTAACCCTCACCCTAACCATAACCCTAATCCAAAACCTAATCCTCACCCTAACCCTTAACATCACTCTAAACCTTTCCCTCACCCTAACCCTAAATTATCAGTCTAACCCTCATCCTAACCCTAACCCTAACATTCACCCTAACCTTAACCCTAACCGTAAATCTGACCCTCACCTAAACCCTAACCTTCACCCTCACCCTCAACCTAACCCTCAAGCTCACACTAACCCTCACACTCACCCTAACCCTCACCCTAACCCTAACCCTCATCCTAACCCTCACCCTAACCGTAACCCTAACCATCACCCTAACCCTCACCCTCACCCTCACCCTCAGCCTCAGCCTAACCTTAATCCTAAGCCAAACCCTAACCCTCACCCTTACCTTAGCCCTCACAGTAACCCTAATCCAAACCATAACCCTCATCCTAACCCTCAACGTAGCCATAACCCTAACCAACACTCTAAACCTAAGCCTCATCCCCACACTCAGCATCAGCCTAACCCTAAGCCTAAGCCTAAGCCTAACCCTACCCCTAAACCTCACCATAAACCTAACCGTAACCTCATGCTAACCCTAACCCTAATCCTCACAATCACTCTCACCCTAAACCAAACCCTAACCCTAACCCTGAACCTCATCCAAACCCTCACTCTAACCCTAAATCTCACCCTGACTGTAACACTAACCCTCATCCCCACCCTCACCCTCAGCCTAACCCTAAGCCTAAGCATAACCCTAACCCTAACCGTGACACTCACCCTCACCGTAAATAATCCTAACCCTAACCCTATCCCTAAACCGAAACCAAAACCTCACACTCACCCTAAGACTAACACTAACCCTAAACCTCACCCTCAACCTAACCTTAACACTAAACCTCACCCTAAACCTCACCCTCACCCTAATCCTCACCCACAACCTCACCCTCACAATAACTCTAACCCTAACCCTAACAATAACACTAACCCTAACCCTAAATCTAACCCTAACCATAAACCTCACCCTCACTGCAAACTAAACCCTAACCATAATACTAACAATAACCCTAACCCTAACCCTAAGCCTAAAACTAAAACTAACCATAAATCTAACCCTAAAACTCAACCTCACCCTAAACCTAACTCTAACACTAACCCAAACCCTAAACCTCACCCTAACCCTAACCCTCACCCTCAACCACACCCTCACCCTCACCATAACTCTAACCCTAACCCTAACCCTAAACCTAACCATCACCCTAAACCTAATCCTCACACCACCCTCACCTTCAGGCTAACACTACACCTAAGCCTAACCCTAACCCTAACCCTCACTATAACCCTAAACGTAATCAATCCTATCACTAACCCTAACCCTAACCCTAATCCTGACCATCACCCTCACATTAAACCAAACCCTAACCCTAACCCTAACCCTAAGCCTAACCCTCATCCTCACCCTAAACTTCACACTAAACCTAACCCTAATCCTCAATCTAACCCTCACCCTCTCCTTAACCCCTAACCTTCAAACTTACCCTAACCCTCACCCTAACCCTAACCCTCAAACTTATCTTAACCCTCACCCTCAGCCTAACCCTCAACTTTACCCTTACCATCACACTCACCCTAACTCTCACCCTATCCCTAAACCTCATGGTAACCTTCAACCTAACCGTAACCCTAACCATCACCCTAACCCTAAACCTCACCCTCAACCTCACCTTTAGCCTAAGCCTAAAACTAACCCTAACCCTAACCCCCACCCTCACCCTAACCCTAACCCTAACCCTCATCCAAACCCTCACCCTAACCCTAACTCTCACCCTCACCCTCACCCTCACCCTCACAGCAAAGGGAACCTTAACCATAACACTAACAATAACCCTAACCCTAAACCTAATCCTAACCCTCACCCTCACCCTCACCCTAATCCTAACCCTAACCCTCACCCTAACCCTAACCCTCACCCTCACCTTAAGCCTAATCCAAATTCTAAAACTCACCCTAACACTAATCCTCATCCTCACCATAACCCTAACCCTCACACATACCTTCACCCTCAGCCTAACAATAAGCCTAAACCTAACCCTAACGCTAACCCTCACACTCACCCTTACCCTAACCCTAATCCAAAACCTAAGCCTATCCCTAAACCTCAACCTAACCCTAACCCTCACCCTAAACCTCCCCCTAAACCTAACTCTAAACCTAAAACTCACACTCAAACAAACCCTAACCCTAAACCTCACCATAAACCTCACCCTAACCCTAACCCTCACCCTCACCCTCACCCTCAACTTAACTCTAAACCTAACCCTAACAATAACACTAACCCTAACCCTAACCCTAAACCTAACCCTAACCATAAACCTCAGCCTCAACGCAAAATTAACCGTAACCATAACACTAACAATAACCCTAACCCTAACCCTAATTTTAACCCTAACCCTAACCCTAATTCATACCCCCACCCTCAACCTCAGCCTAAGCCTAAGCCTACCCTAACACTAACCCTAACCGTAAACTTAAATCTCACCCTCACCCTAACCCTAACTCTAACCCTAACCCTAAACCTCACCTTAACCCACACCCTCAACCTCACTCTCACCGTCACTGTAACTCTAACCCTAAACCTAACAATAACGCTAACCCTTACCCTAACCCTAACCCTAACACTAACCGTAACCCTCACCCTCACCGCAAACTTAACCCTAACCATAACACTAACAATAACCCTAACCCTAACCCAAAACTCACTGTAACGCTAACCCAAACCCTAATCCAAACACTAAACCTAACCCTAACCCTAACACTATCCCTATCCATAATCCTCACCCTCACCCTCACCGTAACCCAAACCCTATCCTTAACCCTCACCCTAACCCCAACCCTAATCCTAAACCTAACCCTAAACCTAAACATAACCCTAACACTAAACCTCATCCTAACCCTCACCCTAAACCTAACCCTAAACCTCACCCTAACCCTAACCCTAACCCTCACCCTCAAGCTCGGCCTAAGCCTAAGCCTAAGAATAGGCCTAACCCGAACTCTAACCATCACCCTATCCCTCACCCTAACCCTAACCCTAAAACTAACACTAACTCTAACCCTAAACCTCACCCTCAACCTAAGCCTAACTCTAAACCTAACCCTAAACCTTTACCTCACCCTAACCCTAACACTAACCCTCACTCTCACCGTAAACTTAACCCTAACATTAACCCTAACAATAAGCCTAACCCTAAACTTAACCCTCACTCTAAACATATCCATCAACATAACCCTAATCCTCAATCTAACCCTCACCCTCACCTTAACCCCTAACCCTCAACCTTACCGTAACCTTCACCCTAACCCTAATCCTCACCCTTATCTTAACCCTCACCCTCAGCCTAACCCTCAAATTTACCCTTATATCACGCTCACCCTAACCCTCACCCTATCTCTAAACTTCATGCTAACCTTAAATCTAACCGTAACCCTAACCCTAACCCTAACCCTAACCCTCACCCTAGCCCTCACCCTAACCCTGACCCTCATCCAAACCCTCATCTGAACCCTAAACCTAACACTCACCCTCACCCTCACCCTCACCATAGCTCTAACCCTAAACTTAACAATAACACTAATCGTAACTCTAAACCTAACCCTAACCCTAACGCTAATCCTAAACCTAAACCTCACCCTCAGCGTTACCCTCACAGCAAAGGTAACCTTAACCATAGCACTAACAATAACCCTAACCCAAAACCTAATCCTAAACCTCACACTCAACCTAACCCTAATCCTAACCCTAACCCTCACCCTAAACCTAAAGCTCACCTTCACCTTAAGCCTAATCCAAATTCTAAATTCACCCTAACACTAATCCTCACCCTAAACATATCCCTAACCCTCACACCTACCTTCACCCTCAGCCTAACCCTAAGCCTAAGCCTAACCCTAAACCTAAAGCTCACACTCATGCTTACCCTAACCCTAATCCTAACCCTAAGCCTATCCCTAAACCTCAACCTAAACCTAACCATCACCTAACCCTCTCCCTAAACCTAACTCTAAAACTAAACGTCACCCTCAACCTAACCCTAAACCTCACCATAAATCTCACCCTAAACCTAACCCTCACCCTCACCCTCAACTTAACTCTAACCCTAACCCTAACAATAACACTAACCCTAACCCTAAACCTAAACCTAACCCTAACCATAAACCTCACCCTCATCAGAAACTATACCCTAACCATAACACTAACAATAACCCTAACCCTAACCCTAACTTTAACCCTAACCCTAAACCTAACCTTAATTCTCAACCCCACCCTCAACCTCAGCCTAACCCTAAGCCTAACCCTAACACTAACCCTAACCCTAAACCTAAGTCTCACCCTAAACCTAACCCTAACTCTAACCCTAACCCTAAACCTCACCCTAACCCTAACCTTAACCCTCACCCTCAACCTCACCCTCAACGAAAATCTAACCTTACCCTAACAATAACACTAACCCTAACCTAATCATCATCCTAACCCTAATCCTCACCCCCACCCTCAACCTCAGCCTAACCCTAAATCTAAGCCTAACCCTAACCCTAACACTCACACTCACACTCACCCTAAACCTCACCCTAACATTTACCCTCACCCTAACCTCACCCTAACCCTAAGCATAACCCTAAACCTCACTCTCACGCTAACAATCACCCTAACCCTTACCCTCACACGAACACTAACTCTCAGCCTAACCCTCATCCTAACCCTAGCCCTAACCCTACCCCTCACTCTAACCTTAACGCTAACCATAAAGGTAACCCTCATATTAACCCTAACCCTCACATTCACATTCAACCCCACCCTCAGTCTAACCGTAACCCTAACCCTAATCCAAACTCTAACCCTCACCCTCACCCTAACTCTAAACCTAACCAAAACCATCACCCTAATCCTAACCCTATCCCTAACCCTCATGCTAACCCTAAACGTAATCCTAAAACTAATCCTTACCCTAACCCTAACCCTTACGCTCACCCTAACCCTAACCCTCACCCTAACCTTAACCCTAACAATAACCCTCACACAAAACCTCACTCTCACCCTCAACCTCAGCCTGACCCTCACCCTCACCATCACCCTCACCCTAACACTCACCCTCACCCTAATCCTAACCATAACCCTAACCCTCACCCTAAACCTAACTCTGACACTCACCCTCACCCTCACCCTAAGCCTTAACCTACACCTAAGCCTAATCCTACACCTAACCTCACACTCGCCTTCACCCGAAACCTAAACCTTACCCTAACCCTAACCCTAGCCCTCACCCTAACCCTAACCCTAATCCTCCCCCTAACCTTAACCCTAACCCTAATGCTAACCCTAACACTCACCGTCACAGCAAACCTAAACCTAACCCTGACCCTAAACCTAACCTTAACCCTAATACTATCCGTAACCCTCACCGTCACCCTACACCTCACTCTAACCCTTACCCTAACCATAACCCTCACCCTCACCCTAACCCTAACACTAACACTAAACCTCACCCTAACCCTCACCCTATTCCTAAATCTAAACCTAACCCTCACCCTAACGCTCACCCTAACCCTCAACCTAAACCTAAACCACACCCTCACCCTAAACCTCACCCTAAAACTTACCCTCACCCTAACCCTAACATTAACCCTAACACTAATCCTCACCATATCCCTAACCCTGAAACTCACCCTAACCCTCACCGTCAACTTAACCCTCACCCTAACCCTAACCGTCACTCTCACCCTAAAACTCACCCTCTCCCTAACCCGAACCCTCACCCTAACCCTACCCTAAACCTCACCCGAATCCTAATCCTCACCCTAAACCTAACTCTAAACCTAACCCTCATACTAACCCAAACCCTCACCTTAAACCTCACCCTAACCCTCATGCTAACCCTAAAGCTAACCATAACTCTCACTCTCACCCTAACCCTCATCCTAACCCTTATCCTCACACTAAAACTAACCCTAACCCTCACATTAACCCTAACCCTCACACAAACCCTAATGCTACCCCTCACCCTACCCCTCACATTAACCCTAACCCTAACCCTCACCCTAGCCCTATCCGTAACCCTCACCTTCCCACTAACCCTCAATGTCACTGTCACCCTAATCCTCACCCTAACCCTAATACTCAGCTACACCCTCACCCTCACCATCACCCTCACCCTAACCCTCACCCTAAACATCACCCTAATCCTAACCCTCACCCTAAACCTAACTGTAATCCACACCCTAACCCTAAATCTCACCTTAAACCTCACCCTCACCCTAATCCTCACCCTCACACTAACCCTAACCCTAAGCCTTTCCTAACCGAAACCCTCACCTTCATCCTCACCCTCACCGTAACATTAACCCTAATCCTCACTCTCACCCTATCCCTCATCCTAACCCTAACCCTCACCCTAACCCTAAACCTCCCCCTAACACAAACCCTCCCACTAACCCTCACCTTAACCCTAACACTAACCCTAACCCTCACCCTCACCCTAACCCTTTCCCTCACATAACCCTAACCCTAACCCTAACTCTAATCCTCACCCTCACCCTAATCCTAACACTAATCCTCAACCTAACCCTAATCCTCCCCTTAAACCTCACCCTCAACCTAATCCTCACCCTAACCGTAACCCTAAGCCTTTCCTAACTGAAACCCTTACCCTCACCCTAACGCTCAGCCTAACCCTCACCCTCACCCTAACCCTAACCCTAACCCTACCCCACATCCTAAACCTCACCCTCACCCTAACCCTAACCCTAATCATCACCTATGCCTAACCCAAACCCTAACCTTCACTCTAAAGCTCATGCTCACCCTAACCCTAATGCTAACATTAACCTTCAACCTCACGCTAAACCTCGCCCTAACCCTTACCCTCACCATAAACCTCGCCCTATCACTAAGATAACCCTAACACTCACCCTCAGCCTAACCCTCACCCTATCCCTAACCCTAACCCTAACCCTCACACCAAACTTCTGCCTCCACTCAACCTAACCCTAAGCGTAACACTAAACCTAACCCTAACCCTCATTCCCAACCTCACGCGAACCATAACACTAAACCTAACGCTAAACCTCACTCTCACACTCACCCTAACCTTAACTCTTACCCTAAAAATAACCCTAACCCTAACCCTCTCCCTCAACCGAACCCTAACCCTAAAATTCACCCTAACCCTAATCCTTACCTTAAACCTCACACTCACCCTCAACCTAACCCTCACCCTTACCCTCACCCTCACTATCACACTAACCCTAACCCTAACACTAACCCTCACCCTAAACATCACAGTCACCCTAACCCTCACTCTAAACCTAACCCTCAACCACACCCTAACCAACCCCCTCAACCGAACCCTCACCCTCACCCTAACACTCACCCTCACCCTAAACCTCACCATCACAATCAACATCACCCCAACGCTAAACCTTACCCTAACTATAACCCTGAACCTAACCCTAACCCTCACTCTTATCCTCACCCTAACCCTAACCCTAATGCTAAACCTAAACCTAAACATCATCATAAAAATTACCATATCCCTAAACCTCACCCTCACCCTCACCCTCACACTAACCCTAACCCTCACACTAACCCAAACCCTAACCCTCACCCTCACCCTCAACCTCACCCTAAACCTAACCCTAACCCTAACCCTCATCCTAACTCTAATGATAACCCTAACCCTTAACTTCACCCTAAATCTCACCATAACCCTAAAACTCACCATAACCCTAACGCTAACCCTAAACCTAATCCTCACCCTAACCCTAAACCTCGCAAACACCGTAATCCTCACCATCACCGGAACCCTTCTCCTCACCCTAACACTCACCCTAACGCTAACCCTAACCCTAATCCTAAAACTAAGCCTCACCCTCAACTTCACCGTAACCCTAACCCTAACCCTAAACCTAACACTCACCCTCATCTTAACACTCACCCTGACCAAAAACATCACCATAACCCTAACCCTCACCCTAAACCTAACCCTAACCCTCACCTTAAACTTAACCCTCACTATCCCTAACTCTCCCTATCCCTAACACTAACCCAACACCTCACCATCACCCAAACCCTCACACTAACCCTCATCCTCACACTTACCCTAATCCTAAACCTCACCCTAACCCTCACACTAACATTAATCCTCACCCTATCCCTAACCCTAACCCAAACCCTCACCCTAACCCTCACCGTAATCCTTACCCTCACCCTAACCCTAACCATCACCCTCATCCTAAATCTCACCCTATCCGTTACCATCAACCTAATCTGCAAACTAACCCTAACCCTAAACCGACGGCACACCCTAACCCTCACCCTCACCATAACCCTAACCCTAAACCTAACCCTCACCCTAACCCTAACCCTCACCATCACCCCAACCCTCACCCTAACCCTTACCCTCACAATAACCCTATCCCTCACCCTAAACCTAACCCTTATTCTCAAAAGAACACTCACCCTCACGCTAACCCTCGCCCTCACACTAAACATCACCCTAACCCTAACACTCACCCAAACCCTAACCCTAACCCTCACCCTCACCCTAACCCTCACCATGACCGTAAACCTTACCCTAATCCCAATCCACACCCTCACCCTAAACCTCACCCTAACCCTAACCCTAACCCTTACCTAAACGAAAACCTCACCCTCACACTCACCCTCACCCTAATCCTCACCCTCACCCTAGCCCTCACCCTAAAACTAACCCTCACCCTCACCCTAACCCTAAGCCTCACCCACACCCTAACCCTAATCCTAAACCTAACCCTAACACTCATCCTAACCCTAACTCTAAACCTAATGCTAACCCTAAACCTCACACTCACCCTAACCCTCACCCTATCCCTTACAGTCACCCTAACCCTAACCCTAACCCTCAAGCTAACCCTAAAACTTCCCCTCAGGGTAACACTCACCCTAAACCTAACCCTAAACCTAAACCTCACCCTCACACTAACCGTCACCCTAACACTTGCCCACACCCTCACCCTCACCCTAACACTAACCCTAAACCTATACTTCACCCTAACACTCACACTTACCCTAACCCTCACTCTCACCCTAACCTTCACCCTAACGCTAAACCTAACCCTCACACTAACCTAAGCCTAACCCTCAGCCTAAAACTTATGCTAACCTTAAATCTAACCTTCACCATACCCCTAAACCTAGCCCTAACGCTAACCCTCACACTAAACCTAACCCTAACCCTCAGCCTAACCCTCATCCTAACCCTAAACCTAACCCTAATCCTAACCTCACCCTCACCCTCACCCTAACTCTAAACCTAAACCTAAACCTAATACTCACCCTCATCCTCACCCTAACCTAACACTATCCCCAAACCTCACCCTAACCCTAACCATCACCCTATATCTCACCCTCACCCTAACCCTAACCCTAACACTCACCCTAACACTAACGCTAACCCTAACCCTCACCCTCACACTAAACCAAACCATAACCCTTACCCTGACCATAACTTTAACCCTCAGCCTAAACCTAATCCTCACCATAACCCTAACCCTCACCCACACACTAACCCACACCCCCACCCTCACCCTCACCCTCAACATAACACTTACCCTCACCCTCACCTTAACCTAACACTATTCCTTACCCTCATCCTAACCCTAACCCTCACCGTATACGTCACCCTCATCCTAACATTAACACTAACCCTCACTCTAACCCTCACCCTAAACTTAACACTAATCCTAACCCTCATCCTTAACCCTTTCCCTCACCATAAACTTAACCCTAAGCCTAAACCTAATCCTCACCCTCACCCGAACACTCACACTCACCTAAACCTCACCCTAACCCTAACATTACCCCTCTTCCTAACCATCACCCTAACCATAACACTAACTCTAACCCTCAACCTAACCCTAACCCTAACGCTAAAACTCAAACTCACCTAAATCTAACCCTAACCCTAAAATTACCCCTCTACCTAACCATCACCTTAACCATAACACTAACCCTAACCCTCACACACACCTAAACCTCACCCTAAACCTTACATTACCCCTCTCCCTAACCATTACCCTAACCCTACCCTAACACTAACCCTCACCCTAACATTAACCCTATTCCTAAACCTAGCCCTCACCCTCAAACTAGCCCTAACCCTAACTCTAACATTAACCCACACCCTAACCCTCAACCTAAACCTAAACCTAACCCTAACCCGCACACTTACCTAAACCTGACCCTAACCCTAACATTACCACTCTCCCTAACCATCACCCTAACGCTAACCCTAACCGTAACTCTCAACCTAACCCTAATCCTACCCCTCACCCTCACCCTCAAACTAACCCTAAACCTAATGCTAACCGTCACCCTAACCCTAACCCTCAACCTAAACATAAACTCAGCTTAACACTCACTCTCACCCCAATCCTCACCCTAACCCTAACACTTACCTAACCGAAACCCTCACCCTCAACCTCACCCTAAACCTCACCCTCAGCCTAGCCCTCACCCAAACCCTAACCCTAACCCTAACCCTCACCCTCAACCTCCCCTTCAACCTCAGCATTACCCTAACCATTACCCTAATCCTAACCCTAAGCTTCAATCCCACACTCACCCTAACCCTATCCCTAACGCTAAACCTCACCCTCAACCTAACCCTAACCCTAACTCTAACAATAACCTTAACCCTAACCCTAACCCAATCCCTAACAGTAAAAATCACCCTAACCCTCACCCTAACCCTCACCCAAACACTTACCCTCACCCTCACCCTAACCCTAACCCTAACCTCACACTAAACCTAAGCCTCACCTTAACTCTAACCCTAAACCTAACCCTAATCCTAAACCTAACCCTCACACTCACCCTCACCCTAACCCTCACACTCACTCTCATCCTAAGCCTCACCCTAAACATCACCCTAACCATTACCCTCACCCTAACCCTAAACCTAACCCTCAAACTAACCCTCACCCTATCCCTAAGGATAAACCTAACCCTCACCCTCAATCTCACCCTCAACCTAACCCTTATCCTCACACTAACCCTAAACCTAACCCTAACCCTAACCCTCACACTAAACCTAAACCTCACCTTAACCCTAACCCTACACATCACACTACCCCTCACCCTAACCCTAAACCTAACACTCACCCTCACTTTCACCCTCACCCACAGCCTAATCCTAAAACTAAGACTAATCCTAACACTACCCCTCACACTAATCCTCCACCTAACCCTGACAAAAACACTCACCCTCACCCTAACTCTAACCCTAACCCTAACTCTCATCCTAACCCTCACCCTGACCCTCACCCTAAACCTAACCCTAACCCTCAGCCTAACACTTACACTCAACCTAATCCTCAACCTAAACCTAACCCTCACCCTCACCCTCACCCTAACCCTCATCCTAACCCTAACCCACACCTCACCCTCACACTTACCATAACCCTCATCCTAACCCTAACCCCAAACCTAATGCTAACCCTAAACCGCGCTCTCACCCTAACCCTCAACCTAACACTTACGCTCACCCTAACCCTAACCCTAATCCTCACACTAAAACTAACCCTCACCCTAAACCTAAACCTACCTCTCAGCCTAACCCTCACCTTAAACCTAACCCTAAACCTAACCCTCACCCTATCACTAACCTTAACCCTAACCCTCACCCTCACCCTAACCCTGATGCTAGCCCTAACCTTCACCCTCACCCTAACCCTTACACTCACCCAAACTGTAACCCTCACCCAAACCCTAACCCTCACCCTAACACTTACCCACACCCTAACCCTCACCTGAAACCTAAACCTAAACCTAACCTTTACCCTAACCCTAACCATAACCATAACCCTAACCCTCAACCTCTCCCTAACCCTCACCCTCAACTTTACCCTCAACCTAACCCAAACCCTAACCCTAAAACTAACACTCACACTAACCCTAACCTTTACCCTCAGCCTAACCCTTATACTAACCCTAAACCTAATCCTAACACTCAACGTAATCCTAACCCTAAACCTAACGCTCACCCTCAACCTCCCCTTCCTCCTCAGCCTTACCCTAACCCTAACCCTAATCCTAACCCTATCCCTCAACCCCACCCTCACCCTAACCCTAATCCTAACCCTAACGCTAACACTCACCCTCACCCTAACCCTAACCCTAACAATAACCCTCACCCTAACACTAACCCTAACCCTAAAACTCACCCTAACCCAATCCTAACCCTAACCCTCACCCTCACCCTCACCTTCATTCTAACACTCACCCTCATCCTGACCCTCACCATCACACTAACCCCCACACTAACCCTAACCCTCACCCTAAACCTAACCCTAACCCTCACCCTCAATTTCACCCTTACCCTCAGCCTAACCATAACCCAAAACCTAATCCTAACCCTAACCCTCACCCTCATCATAACCCTAAAGATAACCCTCACCCTCACACTCACACTCACCCCCAACCTCAACCTAACCCTCACCCTCACCCTTACCCTCACACTAACCTCAATCTCACCCTAAACATCACACTAACCCTAACCCTCACCCTAACCCTAACGCTAACCATATCCCTCACGCTCAACCTAACCCTCACCCAAACCCTTATCCTCACACTAACCCTAACCCTAACCCTATCCCAACACCTCACCCTAACTCTCACCCTAACCCTAACCCTCAAACACACCCTAACCCTCACACGAACCCTCACCCTCACATGAACACTAACCCTCAGCATAACACTCACCCTCACAATAAACTTCAACCTAACCCTAACTCTCACACTAACCCTAACCCTAAACCTCACCCTAACCCTAACTCTCAACCTAACCTTAACCCTCACCCTCACTCTAACCCTAATCCTCATTCTATACCTAACCCTCACCCTAAACCTAAACCTCACACTCTCCCTAACCCTAACCCTCATCCTAACCCTAACCCTCACCCTCAACCTAACCATCACCTTAACCCTAATCCTCATCCTAAACCTAACACTAAACCTAATGCTAACAGTAAACCTCACACTAAACCTAACCCTCACCCTAACCGTAACCCTAAACCTCAGCCTAACGTGCCCCCTAAACCTAACCCTAACCATAATCCTCACCCTATACCTAACCTTAACCATAAACCTCACCCTAAACCTCACCCTAACCCTAATGCTAACGCTATCCCTTACCCTCACCCTAACACTCACCCTAACCCTAAACCTCACCCTAACCCTAACCCTCATCCTCATTCTAACACTCACCCTAACACTTACCCACACCCTAAGCCTCACACTAACCCTAAAACTAAACCTAAACTTCACCCTAACCCTCACCCTAAACCTAACCATAACCCTAAACCTAACCCTCACCTTAACCCTAACCCTCACCCTCTCCCTAAACCTCACCCTAAGCTTTACCCTCAACCTAACCCAAACCCTAACCCTAAACCTAACACTCACACTAACCCTAACCCTTACCCTCAGCCTAAACCTTATACTAAACCTAAACCTAACCCTAACCCTCACCCTAAACCTAACCCTAAACATAACCCTCACCCTCAACCTCCCCTTCCCCCTCAGCCTTACCGTAACCCTAATCCAAATCCTAACCCTAACCCTCAACCCCTCTCTCAACCTAACCCTAACCCTAACCCTAACGCTAAACCTCAGCATCACACTCAACTTCTCCCTAACCCTAACCCTAACAATTACCCTAACCCTAACACTAACCCAAACCCTAAAACTCACCCTAATCCTAATCCTAACCCTAACCCTCACCTAAACCTCATTCTAACACTCACCCTCACACTGACCCTCACCATCACACTAACCCTCACACTAACCTAAACCCTCAGCCTAACCCTAACCCTCAGCCTCACCGTAACCCTAACTATAACCCTCACCCTCACCCTCACCCTCACTGGCACCCTCACCCTAACTCTCACCCTAACCCTTACCCTCACACAAACCCTAACCCTATCCCTATCCCAACACCTCAACCTAACTCTCACCGTAACCCTAACCCTCAACCACACCCTAACTCTCACACTCACCCGAACCCTCATCCTGAACCGAACACTCACCCTCACCCTAACCCTCACCCTCACAATAAACATCACCCTAACCCTAACTCTCACCTTAACCCTAACCCTAAACTTCACCCTAACCCTAATCCTCAACCTAACCCTAACCCTCATACTCACCCTAACCATAACACTCATCCTAATCCTAATCCTCACCCTAAAACTAACTCTCAACCTCGCCCTAACCCTCACCCTCACCATAACCCTCACACTAACCTTAACCCTGAACCTAACTATATCCCTAACTCTAACCTTCACCCTCACCCTGACCTTCACCTCAGCCTAACCCTAACACTAACTCTATTCCTAATCCTAACTCTCACCCTCACCCTAACCATCAACCTAACCCTAAACCTCACCCTAACCCTAACCCTAACCATCACACTAAACCTAACATCAGCTTAACCCTCAGCCTCACCCTAATCCTCACCCTAACCCTAACACTTACATAACCGAAACACCCTCACCCACATCCAAACCCTCACACTCATCCTCGCACTCACCCTAACCCTAAGCCTAACCCTAATGCTGAACCTCACTCTCAGCCTCACCCTAACCCAAACTCAAACCCTAACAATAACCCTAAAACTAACCCTAATCCTAAAATTCAACCTAACACTAATCCTAAACCTAAACCTCACCCTCACCCTCACCCACATTCTAACCCTCACCTTCTCCCTGACCCCCACCATCACACTAACACTCACACTAATCCTAACCCTCACCCTAACCCTAACCCTAAACCTAAACCTCACCATCACCCTCACCCTAACCCTCACCCTAACCCTTAACCTCACCCTAACCCTAAACCTCACCCTCACCCTAATCCTCACCCTAATCCTTACCCTCACCCTAAGCTGCAAACTAACACTAACCCTAAACCTACGGCTCACCCTAACCCTCACCCTGACCATAACCCTAACCCTAACCCTAACCCTAACCTTAACCCTCACCCTCACACTAACCCTCACCCTTACCCTTATCCTAACACTAACCCTAATCCTAACCCTCTCCCTATCCTTCACACTAACACTAATCCTCACCCTATCCCTAACCCTAACCCAAACCCTTACTCTAACCCTTATCCTCACCCTAAACCTAAAACTCACCCTCACCCTTAACCTCATCCTAACCCTTACCCTCACCCTAACCCGCAAACTAAATTTAACCCTAAACCTACTGCTCACCCTAACCCTCAACCTCACCATAACCCTAACCCTAAACCTAACACTCACCCTAACCATAAACCTCACCCTCACCGTAACCCTCACCCTAACCCTTACCCTCACATTAACGCAATCCCTAACCCTAACCCTAACCCTAATTCTCAACAGAACACTCGCCCTCACCCTAACCTTTACCCTCACACTAAACATCACCCAACCCTATACCTCACCATAACCCTAACCCTAACTCTCATCCTAACCCTCACCCTCACCCTAAACCTAACCCTCATCCTAACACTAACCTTCACCCTCACCCTCACCCTAACCCTAACCCTAACCACAAATCACACCCTCACCCTAAACCTCACCCTAACCCTATCCCTAACCCGTACCTAAATGAAAAAATCACCCTCACCCGAATCCTCACCCTCAACTTAACCCTAACTCTAAACCTAACGCTAACACTCATCCTAACCCTAACTCTAAACCTAATGCTAACCCTAAACCTGACACTCACTGTAACCTTCACCCTAACCCTTACCGTCACCCTAACCCTAATCCTAACCCTCACACTAAACCTAACACTCACCCTAACCCTAACCCTTCCCCTCAGCCTAACCCTCACCACAAACCTAACCCTAACCCTAATCCTCACCCTATCATTAACCTTAAGGCAAAAACTCACCCTAAACCTCACCCTAAACCTAGTGCTAACCCTAACCCTCACCCTGACCCTAACACTTACGCTAACCCTTACCCTCACCCTAAAACTAAAACTCACCCTCACCATAACCCTCACCCTAAAACTTACCCACACCCTCACCCTCACCCTAAACCTAACCCAAAACTTCACCCTAAAGCTTCACCGTAACGCTCACCCTAACCCTAACACTCACCTTCACCCTAACCCTCACCGTAACCTTTACCCTCACCGTAACCCTTACCCTATCCCTATACCTAACCCTCAAACTAACCCTAACCCTAACCTTCAGCCTAAACCTTATGATAACCCTAAATCTATCCCTAACCCTAACCCTAACCCTCACACTAACCCTAACCCTAACCCTCAGCCTAACCCTCATCCTAACCCTAACCCTAACACTAATCCTAACCCTCACCCTCACCCTCACCCTAACTCTAAACGTTAACCTAAACCAAACACTGACCATTACCCTCACCCTAACCTAACATTATCCCTAACCCAACATTATCCCTAACCCTCACCCTAACCCTAACCCTCACCCTATACCTCACCCTCAACCTAACCCTAGACTTAAACTTAACCCTCACCCTAACCCTCACCCTAAACTTAACACTAACCCTAACCTTAATCCTCACACTAAACCTAACCCTAACCCTCACCCTCACCCTATCCCTCAATCTCACCCTAAACATCACCCTAACCCTAACCCTCACCCTAACCTGAATCCTACCCTAACCTGAACCCTAACCCTCTCCCTAACACTCACCCTAAACCTAACGATAACCCTAACCCTCACACTCAACCTAACCCTCAACGTAACCCTTATCCTCACACTAACCCTAACCCTACCCCTCACACTAACCCTAAACCTCACCCTAACCCTAACCCTACCCCTCACACTACCCCTCACCCTAATCTTAACCCTAACCCTAAACCTCACTTTCACCCTCACACTCAGCCTAACCCTAACCCTAACACTTACCTAACCCTAACCCTAACCTTAGTCCTCCACCTAACCCTGACAATAACCCTCACCCTCACCCTAACACTAACCCTAACCCTAACTCTCACCCTAACCCTAAACCTAAACCTCACCCGAACCCTAATCCTCAACCTAACCCTAACCCTCATCCTGACCCTCGCACTAAACCTAACCATAACACTAACCCTCACCCTAACACTTACCCTGACCCTAACCCTAACCCTAAACCTAACCCGAACCTCACCCTAAACCTAACCCTCATCCTAAACCTAAGCCTCACCCTCACCCTAACCCTAACCCTCATCCTAACCTTAAACCTAAACCTAATGCTAATCCTAAACCTCACCCTCACCCTGAACCTCACCCTAACCCTCACCCTCACCCTAACTAACTATAACCCTCACACTAAACCTAAACCTCACCCTAACCCTAACCCTAATCCTCACACTAAACCTAACCCTCACACTAAATCTAACCCTACCACTCAGCATAACTCTCACCCTATGACTTATCCTAACACTAATCTTCACCCTATCCCTAAACTTAACCCTAACCCTCACCCTAACCCTCAACCTCACCCTAACCCTAATTCTAACACTAACCCTCCTCCTGGTCCTAACCCTCACCCTCACCCTAAACCTCACTCTAACAGTTACCCACACCATAACCCTCACCCTAACCCTAAACCTAAACCTAACCTTCAACATAACCCTCACGCTAACCCTAAATATAACCCTAACCCTAACCCTCACCCGAACCCTCAGTGTAACCCTAACCCTCACCCTCTCCCTAACCCTCAACCTAATTTTACCCTCAACCTAACCCAAACCCTAAACCTAAACCTAACCCTCACACTAACCCAACCCTTACCCTCAGCCTAACCCTTATAGTAACAATAAACCTAACAGTAACCCTCACCCTGAACCAAACCCTAACCCTAAACCTAACACTCAACTTCCCCTTCCCCCTCAACCTTACCCTAAACCTAAACCTAATCCTAACCCTAATGCTAACCCTCACCCTCACCCTCACCTAACCCTAACACTAAAAATAACCCTAACCCTAACCCTAACCCCCACCCTCACTTTCATCTTCACCCTCAGCCCAACCCTAACCCTTACTGTAAACCTAAATCTCACCCTCACCCTAAACCTAACCCTAACCCTCACCCTCAGCCTCACCCGCACCCACACACTCACCCTAACCCTCACCCTCACCCTCACCCTCACACTAACCCTCAACCTCAACCTAAACATCACCCTAACTCACACCCTCACACTAACCCTAATCCTAACCCTCACCCTAACCATAAACCTCATCCTAACTCTCACCCTACCCCTAACGCTAACCCTAACCCTCACCCTCACACTAACCCACACCCTAAATCTTAACCTCACACTAACCCTAACCCTAACCCTAACCTTTACACTAACCCTAACCCTCACCCTAACCCTATCCCTACACCTCACCCTGACTCTCATCCTAAACCTAACCCTCAACCACACCCTAATCCTCACCCTCACACGAACCCTCACCCTCACCTGAACACTTACCCTCACCCTAACACTCACAGTCACAATAAACTTCACCCTAACCCTAACTCTCACTCTAGCCATCATCTTAAACCTCACCCTAACACTAACACTCAAGCTAACCCTACCCCTCACCCTCACCCTCACACTAAACCTAAACCAAATGAGAACCCTCACCCTAACCCTAATCCTCATCCACAACCTAACCCGAAATCTCACCTGAACCCATACCCACCCGCAATCTCTCATCATCAACCTAAACCTCACCCTCACCCTAAACATCACCCAAACCCGAACCCTCACCCTAACCCTAACCCTAACCCTACCCCTCACCCTAACCCTACCCGTCACCATAACCCTTACCCTCACCATAACCCTTACCCTCACTATAACCATAACCCTCACACTAACCTTAAACCTCACCCTAACTATAACCCTAACCCTAACCTTCACCCTCACCCTAATCTTCACCTCAGCTTAAACCTAAACCTAACCCTCAACCTAACCCTACCCCTCACCCTCACACTCACAGTAAACCTAAAACTAATGATAACCCTCACCCTAACCCTAATCCTCAACCCACACCCTAACCCGAAAAATCACCTGAACCCATAACCACACCCAAACTCTCATACTCACCCTAAACATCAACGAAACCCTAACCCTCACCCTAACCCTAAACCTTAACCTAACCTTCACACTAACCCTAACACTAACCCTCAGATTAACCCTCATCCTAACCCTAACCCTAACCCTAATCCTAACCCTCACCTCAGCCTCACCCTAACTCTATACCTAAACCTAAACCTAACACTCACCCTAACCCTAACCTAACACTATCCATAACCCTCACCCTAACCCTAAACCTCAACCTATACCTCATCCTCAACCAAACCCTAAACCTAACCCTAACCCTCAACCTAACCCTAACCCTCACACACACCCTAAACCTCACCCTAACCCTTACATTACCCCTCTCCCTAACCATGACCCTAAACCTAACCATAACCCTAACCCTCAACCTAACCTTAACCCTACCCCTCACCCTCACCGTCAAACTAAACCCTAAACATAATGCTAACCCTCACCCTAACCCTAATCATCACCCACACCCTAACCGGAACCATCACCCGAACCCTCACCCTCATCCAAACCCTCAATCCCACGCTAACCCTCACCCTCACCCTAAACATCACCCAAATCCTAACCCTAACCCTAACCCTGACTCTAACCCTAACCCTCACCCTAACACTTACCCTCATCCTAAACCTAACCCTAAGCTTCACCCTCACCCTGACCCTCACCCTCAGCCTAACCCTAACCCTAACCCTATTCCTAATCCTAACTCTCAGACTCACACTTACCCTAAACCTAACCCTAACACTCACCCTCATCCTTACACTAACCCTATCCCAAACCCTCACCCTAACCCTAACCCTCACCCTACACCTCACTCACACCCAAACCCTAATCCTAACTCTAAACCTCACCGTAACCCTCACACTAACCCTAACCCTCATCCTCACACTACACCTCACCCTAAGACTCACCATCACCCTAACTCTAATGCTAACCCTAACCCTCACTTTCACCCTATCCCTCAACCTAACCCTTACCCTTACCCTAATACTAACCCTCACCCTCAACCTAAACCTCACCCTAACCCTTATCCTCAGAATAACCCGCAAACTACCCCTAACCCTAAACCTACCGCTCACCCTAACCCTCACCCTAACCCTAACCCTAACCCTCACCCTTATCCTAACCCTCACCATCACCCTAACCATCACCCTAACCCTAACCCTCACCCCAACCCTAACCCAAACCCTCACCCTAAACCTAACCTCAGCTTAACCCCCACCCTCATCCTAATCCTCACCCTAACAATTACCTAACCGAAACCCTCACCCTCACCCTGACCCTAAACCTCACCCTAACCCTCACCCTCAACCTCCCCTTCCCCCTCATCATTATACTAACCTTAACTCTAATCCAATCCCTAACTTTCAATCCCACCCTCACCCTAAACCTAACCCTAACGCTAATCCACACGATAACCCTCACCCTAACCCTAACCCTCATACTAAACCTAAACCTCACCCTAACCCTAACCCTACCCCTCACACTACCCCTCACCCTAACCCTAACCCTAACCCTCACACTCACTTTCACCCTCACCCTCAGCCTAACCCTAACCCTAACCTTACCCTAACCATAACCCTCACCATAATCCTCCACTTAACCCTGACCATAAACCTCACTCTAACCCTAACACTAACCCTAACCCTAACTCTCACCCTAATGCTAACCCTAAACCTCACCCTAACCCTTACCCTCAAACTAACCCTAACCCTCACCCTGACCCTCACACTTAACCTAACCATAACCCTAACCCTCACCCTAACACTTACCCTGACCATAACCCTCACACTTCACCTAAACCGAACCCTTACCCTAACCCTAACAATAATCCTAAACCTAAGCCTCACCCTCACCCTCACCCTCACCCTCACCCTAACCCTCACCCTCATCCTAACCTTAAACCTAAACCTAAAGCTAACCCTAAACATCATGCTCACCCTAAACCTCACCCTAAAATTTACCTTCACCCTAACCCTAACCGTAACCCTCACACAAAACCTAAACCTCACCCTAATCCTAAACCTAACCAACACCCTAAACCTAACCCTCACCCTACCCCTAACCCTAAACCTCACACTAAACCTAAGCCTCAACCTAAACCTAACCCTACCACTCAGCCTAACCCTCACCCTAAATCTAAACGTAACCCAAATCCTCAACCTATCCCTCACCTTAACCCTAACCCTCACCCTCAACCTCCCCTTCCCCCTCAGCTTTACCCTAACCGTAAACCTAATCCTAACCCTCAACCTAAACCTCACCCTAACCCTAACCCTCAGCCTCACCCTAACCCTCACCCTAACCTTTACCCTCAACATAACCCAAACCTGAACCCTAAACCTAACTCTCACACTAACTGTAAACCTAATCTTCACCCTATACTTTATACTAACCCTAAACCTAACCCCAACCCTCACCCTAACCGGAATCCTCACACTAAACCTAAACCTAACCCTAACCCTGACCCTAAACCTCATCCTAACCCTAACCCTAACCCTCACACTAACCTTAACCCTCACCCTCACGCTAACCCTCACCCTAAACCTTACCCTCACCCTAAACGTATCCCTAAACCTAACCCTAACTCTAACTCTCACACTAACACTCACCCTCACCCTAACACACACCCTCACACTAAACATAACCCTAAAGCTAACACTCACCCTAACCCTAACACAAACCCTCACCCTAACCCTCACCCTCACCCTAACCCTAACCCTAACCCTCATCTTAACACTAACCCTCACCCTCACCCTCACACTCCCCCAACCCTAACCCTCTACCTCACCCTAAACCTCACCCTAAGCCTTACCCTCACCCTAACTCTAATCCTAACCCTAACCGTAACCCTCACCCTAACCCTAAACCTATCCCTAACCCTCACCCTAACCCTAACCCTCACCCTACCTCACACTCACCCTAACCCTCACCCTAACCCTTACTATCACCCTAACCCTAACCCTAACCCTCACACTAAACCTAACCCTCACCCAAACTCTAATGTTACCCCTCACCCTAACCCTCACCCTCAAACTAACCCTAACCCTAATCCTCACCCTATCCTTAATCTTAACCCAAAATTCACCTTAAGCCTCACCCTCACCCTCACCCTAATGCTAACCCTAACCCTCAGCCTCACCCTAAACCTCACCCTAACACTTACCCTCACCCTAACCCTAACCCTCACCCTCACACTAAACCTCACCCTAACACTTACTCAAACCCTAACCCTCACCCAAACCCTAAACCTAAACCTAACCTTGATGCTAACACTCACCCTCAACCTAAACTTCACCCTAACACTTACCCACAGCCTTACCCTCACCCTAACCCTAAACCTAAACTTAAACTTGACAATAACCCTCACCCTAACCCTAAAACTCACCCTCACCCTAAACCTCACCCTAACACTTACCCAAACCCTAAACCTTACCCAAAACCTAAACCTAAACCTAACCCTAACCTTGATGCTAACACTCACCCTCAACCTAAACTTCACCCTAACACTTACCCACACCCTTACCCTCACCCTAACCCTAAACCTAAACTTAAATTAACCCTAACCCTCACCCTAACCCTAAAACTCAACCTCACCCTAACTCTCACCCTATTTACCCTCACCCTAACCCTTACCCTAGCCCTAAACCTAACCCTCACATTAACCCTAACCCTAACCCACAGCCTAAACCTTATCCTAACCTAAACCTAGCCCTAAACCTCACCCTAACCTAATCCTAAACCTCAGCCTAACCCTCATCCTAACCCTAACCCTAATCCTAACCCTCATCCTCACCCTAACTGTAACCCTAAACCTAAACCCAACACTCACCCTCACAGTTACCCTAACCCTAACACTGTCCCTAGGCCTCAACATAAACCTAACCCTCACCCTAATCCAAAACTTAACCTTCACCCTCAAACTCACCCTAACTCTTACCCAAAACCTAACCCAAACCCTCACACAGACCCTCAACTTAACCCTCAGCCTCACCCTAAACCTCACCCTAAACCTAAACCTACCCCTCTCCCTACCCCTCACCCTGATCCTAATGCTAACCCTAACCCTCAACCTAACCCGAAACCTACCCCTAACGCTATCCCTCACCCTAAACCTAATGCTCACCCACACCCTAACCCTCACCCTCACCCGAAGCCTCATACTCACCCTAACTCTCACCCGCACTCTAAACATCACCCAAACCCTAACCCTCACCCTAACCCTTACACAAACCCTAATCCAAACCCTCACACTCACCCTAAACCTCAGCCTAACCCTTTCCCTTACCCTAAACCTAACCATAACCCTCACACTAACCGAAACCCTCACTCTAACCCTAACCCTAACGCTGGCCTTAACCTTCCCCCTCACCCTGACCCTCACCCTAATCCTATTCCTAATCCTAACACTCACCCTCACCCTAAACCTAACCCTAACCCTAACCCTAACCATCACCCTCACCCTCTCCCTCAACCTAACCCTCACCCTCACCCTAAACATCACCCTAACCCTAACCCTCACCCTCAACCTAACCCTAACCCTCACCCTGAACCTAACCTCAGCTCAATCCTCACCCTCGCCCTAATCCTCATCCTAACCATAACCTTTACCTAACAGAAACTCTCACCCTCACCTTCAGCCTATCCCTCACCCTCACCCAAGCCCTCACCCTAACCCTAACCTTAACCCTCACCCTCACCCTCAACCGCCCCTTCTCTCTCAGCCTTACTCTAACCCTAACAATAACTCTAACCCTAACCCTAACCCTAAAACTCATCTTAACCCTAATCCTAACCCTAACCCTCAACCTCGCCCTCACCCTCATTCTAAACCTCAACCTCACTCTGAACCTCACCATCACACTAACCCTCACACTAACCCTAACCCTCACCCTAGCCTTAACCCTAACCCTCACCTCACTTCCACCATCACACTCAGCCTAACCCTAACTCTAAACCTAATCCTAAACTAACCTCACCCGCACCCTCACCCTAACCCTTACCCTCAAACTCCCCTTCCCCCTAACACTAACCCTCAACCTCACCCTAAGCATCACCTTAACCCTAACCCTCACACTGAACCTAACTCTAACGCTCACCCTAACCCTCACCCTCAAACTAAACCTCACCCTAAACAGTATCCTCACACTAATCCTAACCCTAACCCTAACCTTCACACTAATCCTAAACCTCAACCTAACCATATCCCTCCACCTCAACCTAAATCTCACCCTAACTCTAACCCTAACCCTCACCCTAACCCTAAATCTAAACCTAACCCTCATCCTCACCCTAACCCTCACCATCACGCTAATGCTCACCCTAACCCTAACCCTCACCCTAAACCTAACCCTCAACCTAAACCTAACCCTCACCCTGACCCTCACCCTAAATCTAACCGTAACCCTAACCCTCACCCTCAACCTTACTTTAATCCTAACCCTCACCCTAAACCTAACCCGCACCCTAACACTAACCCTCACAATAACCCTAACCCTAACCCTCACCCTCACCCTCACCCTCAACCTAACCCTAACACTAATCCTAAACCTAACCCTAAATCTAAACTTCACACTAAACCTAAGTCACTCTATCCCTAACCCTACCCCTCAGCCTAACCCTCACCCTAAACCTTACCCAAACCCTAATCCTCACACTATCCCTAATCTTAACCCTAAACCTCACCCTAACCCTCACCCTCACCCTAACCCTAATGATAACCTTAACCCTCACCCTCACCCTAACCCTCAACCTTACCCTTACCCTCACTCTAACCCTTACACTCACCCTATGCCTAAAACTCACCCTCACCCTAACCCTCACCCTAACACTTACCCACACCTTCACCCTAACCCTAATCCTCACCCTCACCCTAACCCTAACCCTAACCCTCACCCAAACCCTCACTCTTACAGTCACCCTCACCCTCAGCCCTTTCCCTAATCCTAACCCTCACCCTCACCCTAACTCTAACCCTAACCCTAACCCTCATCCTCACCCTAACCATATCCCTAACCCTCACCCTAACACTAAAACTCACCCTATATGTCACCCTCACCCTAACCCTAAACCAAAACCTAATCCTCACCCTAAACTTCACCCTAACCCTAACACTAACCATAACCCTCATCCTCACAATAAACCTCACCCTATACCTTACCCTCACCATAACCCTAACCCTAACCCTAATCCTCAACCACACCTAACTTCACCCTCACCTGAACCTTCACCCTCACCCTCACCCTCACCCTCATCCACACATTAAACATCACCATAACACTAACACTCACCCTCACGCTAATCCTCACAATAACCATAACCCTGACCGAAAAGAAACCCTCAACCTAACCCTCACACTGACCCTCACCCTGACCCTAGCCCTCACCCAAACACTAACCCTAACCCGAACCCTAATCCTCACCTTCACCCTAACCCTCACCCTAACCCTTACCCTCACCCTGACCCTAACGCTAACCCTAATCATAACCCTCACACTAGCCGTAACCCTCACCCTAAACATAACCCTAAACCTAACCCTAACCTTCACCCTCACACTGACCCTCACCCTCACCGTAACTCTAAACCTATTCCTAATCCTAACCCTCACAATCACCCTCAACCTAAACCTAACCCTAACACTAACCCACACCTTCACTGAACACAAACCCTCATTCTAACCCTAAGCTCAGCTTAACCCTCACCCTCAACCTAATCCTCACCCTAACCCTAACCCAAACGTAAATGTAACCCTCACCCTCACACTAACCCTCATCCTCACATTAGCACTAACCCTATCCCTAACCATAACACTTACCCACACCCTAACCCTCACACTCATCATCACTCTAACCCTAATCCTAACCCTAATCCGAACCCTAATGCGCACACTACCCCTCTCCCTAACCCTAATTGTAACCCTACTCCTCACCCTCATCCTATCCCTCACGCTCAGCCGAATACTCACCCTCAACCTAAACCATACTCTCACAATAAACATCACCCTAAACCTAACCCTAAACCTAACTCTAACCCTAACCCCCACCCTAACCCTAACCCTCACCCTAACCCTCACCCTAACCCTTACACACAACATAATCCTATCCCTCACTCACAAACTTACCATCACCCAAACACTTACCCTCACCCTAACCCTCACCCTAACCCGCAACCTAACGCTCACCCTAACCCTAACCCTCACCCTTGCCCTAACCCTCACCCTAACCTTTATCCTCACCCTCACCCTAATCCTCACCCTAACCTTTACTCTGATGCTAACCCTAAACATAAACCTAACCCTCAAACTAGCCCTAAACCTAACCCTCAACCTAACCCTTATCCTATCCCTAAACCTAACCCTAACCCTCACCCAAACCCTAAACCTAACCCTCACACTAACCCTAAACCTAACCCTCAGCCTAACGCTCATCCTAACCCTAACCGTAACCCTAACCCTCACCCTAACCATAACCCTAACCATAAAACTCACCCTATCCCTAACACTCCCCCTCACCCTCAGGCTAACTCTAATACTAACCCTAACCCTCACCCTCAACCTAACTCTAACCCTAAACCTAATCCTAAACCTCACCCTCACCCTAACCCTAACCCTAAACCTATCCCTAACCCTCACCCTAACCCTAACCCAAAACCTATACCTCACCCTCAACCTAACCCTAACCCTAACCCTCATACTGAAACTCACCCTAACTTTACCCTCACCATAAACCTAACTCTAACCCTAATCCTCACCCTAAACCTAAGCCTCATCCACACCCTAACACTCACCCTAACCCTAAACCTAACCCTATTCCTAAATCTAAGCCTCACACTTAAACTCACCCTAACCCTACACCTAACCCTTACCCTCACACACACCCTCACCCTAAACCTCACTGTCACCATCACCCTCACCCTAACCCTAACCCTACCCTTCACTCTAACCCTCACACTAACCCTAACCCTAATCCAAACCCTCAACCTAACCCTAACGCTAACCCTAACCCTCACCCTCACACTAACCCTAAACCTAACACTAACACTCAACCTAACCCTAATCCTCACCCACACCCTAACCTTCAACCTCACCTTAACCCTCACCCTCACCCTAAACCTCACCCTAACCCTAATCCTAACCTTCACCCTAACTCTAACCCTTACACTAACCCTAACCTTAACCCTAAACCTCACCCAAACCCTAACCCTCACACTCACCCTCACCCTAACACTAACCATAACCCTAACCCTCACCGTAACCCTAAACCTTAAGGTATACCTAACCCTCAGCATCAACATAACCCTAACCCTAATCCTCGCCATAACACTAACCCTCACCCTAACCCTCAGCCTCACCCTAAACCTCACCCTAACTGTAACCCTCAACCTAAACCTCACCCTCACCCTAATCCTCACCCTAACCCTAACCCTAACCATTACCTAATCGAAACCCTCAACCTCACCCTCACACTCACCCTAACACTCACCCTCACCATAGCCCTCACCCTAAACCTAAACTTCACCCTAACCCTAACCATAAGCCTCACCCTCACCCTCATCCTAAACCTAACCATAACCATAACCCTAATCCTAACCCTAACCCTCACGATCACCCTCACACTAATTCTAAACCAAACCCTAACCCTCACCCTCAATGTCACCTAACTCTAACCCTAACCCTAATCCTAATTCTAACCCTCACCCTCACCCTCACCCTAAATCTAACCCTAACCCTAATCCAGACCCTCACCCTCACACTAACCCTAATACTCACACTATCCCGAACACTAACCCTAAACCTCAATCTAACCTTCACCCTGAACCTAACCCTAATGCTAACCTGAACCCAAACCCTCAAACTAACCCTCACCCTAACACTTACCCTCACAATAACCCAAACCCTCACCCTCACAATAACTCTCACTATAACCATTAGATTCACCCTAACCTTAACCCTAACATTAACCCTAAATCTCACCCTAACCCTCTCCCTAACCCTAACCCTCAAACTCAACCTAACCCTCACCATAAACCTTGCCCTCACCCTAACCATAACCCTAAACCTAAACCTCACACTAACCCTAACTCTAACCTTCAGCCTAACCCTCATCCTAACCCTTACCCTAACCCTAATCCTAACCCTAAATCTCACCCTCACCCTCACCCTAAGCATAACCCTAACCCTTACCCTCATGCTAACCCTCACCCTCACTCTCACCCTATTACTATCCCTAACCCTAACTATAAAAATAACACTAACCCTAACCCTAACCCTCACCCTCACCGTCACCCTACCCGTAACCCTAACCCTAACCCTCAACCTCAACGTCACTCTCAACCTCAACCTGAACCTCAAGCTCACCCTCACCCTAACCCTCACACTAACCCTAACCTTCAAACTAACCCTAACCCTAACCCTCACCTCACCCTCACCCTCACCCTCAGCCTAAGCCTTACACTAACCCCAATCCTAATGATAAGCCTTACCCTCAACCTAAACCTAATCCTAATCGTCAAACTCACACTCACCCTCACACTCACCCTAAACCTCACACTCAAACTCACCCTCACCCTAACTCTCAGCGGCACCCTAAAATCACCCTAACCCTAACCCTCACCCTAACCCTAACCCTTACCCTCACCCTAACCTAACACTCACCCTCAGCATCACCCTCACCCTCAGCCTAAACCTACTGCTACCCCTAATCCTAATCCTCACCCTCAACATAACGCTAACCCAAAACCAAATTCTCCCCTTCCCCCTCACCCTCACACTAACCCTCACTCTAAACCTAACCCTCACCATCAACCTCAACCTCACCCTCAGCCTAAACATAGTCCTTACCCTAATCCTAACCCTCAACCTACCCCTGACCCTAACCCTAACGCTAACCCTAACCCTCACCCTAATCCTCTCCCTCACCATAGTCCACACCCTAACACTAACCATGAACGTAACCCTCACCCTCACCCTAACCCTAACCCTAAACCTAACCCTCACCCTCACCCTAAACCTAACGCTCACTCTAACCCTTACCCTTACCCTAAACCTAATCCTAATCCTAAACCTAACCCTAACCCTAACACTCACCTTCACCCTCACCCTAACCCTAACCCCAACCCTCACCCTCAACCTAACCCTAACCCGAATCCTAACCCTAATCCTCACCCTAAACCTAACCATACCACTCACCCTAACCCTAACCCTAAACCTAACCCTCACCCTCACCCTCACCCTCTGCCTAACACTAACCTTCACCATAATCCTAACACTAATCCTCACCCTCATACTCACCCTAACTCAAACCCGAACCCTAACAATAACCCT
Source organism: Dipodomys merriami (assembly GCF_024711535.1). Taxonomy (NCBI): domain Eukaryota; kingdom Metazoa; phylum Chordata; class Mammalia; order Rodentia; family Heteromyidae; genus Dipodomys; species Dipodomys merriami. The sequence continues at coordinate 57,936 of NW_027202325.1, forward strand.
CACCCTAACATTAACCCTATCCCTAACCCTCATCCTAACCCTAAACCTCATCCAAACCCTAAATATAACACTCAACCTCACCCTAACCCTAACCCTTACCCAAACCCTATACCTCACCATAACCCTAACCCTAACCCTAACCCTCACCCTCACTCTAAACCTAACCCTAACCCTTACCCTCACCATAACCTTAACCCTAACCCTAAACCTAATACTCACACTAACTCTAACCACCACCCTCACCCTATCCCTCACCGTCACCTTAAACCTCACCCTAACACTAACCGTCATCAACACCCTAACCCTCACCCTCACCCTCACCCTCACCCTCACCCTCACCCTCACCCTCACCCTAACCCTCACCCTAACCCTAACCCTAAACCTCACCCTAAACCTAACCCTTGCCTTCACCCTCACCCTCACCCTAAGTCTAATCCTAAGTCTAACCCTAACATTAACCCTAACCCAAACCCTCACACTCACCCTCACCTTAACCCTAATCCTAATCCTAACCCTAAACCTCAACCCCACCCTAAACCTCACCATAACCGTAACCCTAACACTAAACAAAACCCTCACACTAACCCTAAACCCTAACTCTAACCCTCACCCTAGCCCTAACCGTAAACCTAACACTCATCCTCACCCTAACCCTCACCCGAACACTTGCCCTTACCCAAACGCTCACCCTAAACCTAACCCTAAAGCACACCCTAAACCTCACCCTAAACCTAACCCTAAACCTCACCCTAGCCCTCACCCTTAGCCTAACCCTAACCCTCACCCTCACACTAAATCTCAACCTAACCCTTAACCTCACGGTAACCCTAACCCTAACCCTTACCCTAACCCTCACACTAACCCTAACCCTCACTCTCACCCTCACACTCCACCTAACACTAAGCCTATACCTAACCCCAACCCTAACCCCAACAATAACCCTAACCCTAACCCTCACCCTAACCCATACCCTAAACCTAACCCAAACCCTCACCCTAACCCATTCCCTAACCCTAACCCAAACCCTCACACTCACCCTAGCCCATACTCTATCCCTAAGCCTAAGCCTAAACCTCACCCTAACCCTCACCCTAAATCTAACCCTCACACTCACCCTCACCTTAACCCTAATCCTAATCCTAACCCTAACCGTCACCCCCACCCTAAACCTCACCATAACCCAAACCCTAACACTAAACCTTACCCTAACCCTCACCCTAACCTTAACTCTAATCCTAAAAATCACCCTCACCCTAATCCTAAACTTAACCCTAACCCTAAACATCACCCTAATCCTTAACCGCACACTAACACTTACCCTCAACCTAACACTAACCCTAACCCCAACACTAACCCTCACACTAACCTAACCATCACTCTAAACCTAAACCTTACCCTAAACCTAACCCTCACCTTCACCCTAAACCTAACACTAACCCTAACCCTCATCCTAAACTTAACCCTCAACCTAACTCTAAGGCTAAACCTCACCCTCACCCTCAACCTAAACCTAAAACTAACCCTAACCCTCAGCCTAATACTAACCATAACCCTAATGCTAACCATAACCCTCACCCTCACCCTAACCCTCACCCTAACCCTAACCCTAACCCTAACCCTAATCCTCACGCTATCCCTACCCTAACCCTCACCCTCATCCTAGCTCTCACCCTAAACCTAATCCTAACCCTCACCCTCACACTAACCCTAATGCTAACCTTACACTCACCCTCACCCTAACCCTAATCCTAACCCTAACACTCACCCTCACCCTCAACCTCACCCTAACCCTAACCATAAACCTGATCCTCACCCTATGCCTAATCCTAACCCTCACCCTCACCCTAGCCCTCACACTAACCCTAACCCTAACCCTACAACTCACCCGAACCGTAACCCTAAACCTAACCCTAACCTGCACCCTAAGCCTAACCCTAACACTAACCCTCACCCTAACACTCAGCCTAAACCTAACCCAAACCATCACCGTAACCCTAACCCTCCCCCACACCCTAACCCTTACACTCACCGTAGCCCTCACACTAACTCAACCCTAAACCTACCCCTCACCCTAACCATCACCCTAAACCTAACCTTAAACCTCACCCTAAGCCTAACCATAACCCTCACCCTAACCCTAGCCCTCACACTCACCCTAACCCTAACCTTCACCATCACCCTCACACTCACCCTAACCCTAACCCTAACACTAAACCTCACCCTAAACTTAACCCTCACCCCAACCCTCTCCCTAACCCTAATGCTAATTCTAACCCTTACACTCAACCTAACCCTCACCCTCACCCTCACCCTCACCTAATCCTCACCTTAACCATAACCCTTACCTAAACGAAACCCTCACCCTCACCTTCACCTTAACCCTCACACTCACCCTAGCCCTCACAATATCCCTCACCCTAACCCTAAACCTCACCTTCACCCTCACCCTCACCAATACTCTAACCCAAAGTCTAGCCCTCACCCTAACACTAACCTCCACCCTAACCCTAACCCTCACCCTCACCCTCACCCTCAGCCTAACCCTAACTCCAATCCTAACCTTAAACCTCACCCTCACTCTAAACCTAACCCTACCCCTAACCCTAACTCTCACCCGAAACCTAACCTCCACTGTAACCCTAACCCTGACACTAACCCTAATCCTAAACCTAAACCTCACCCTGACCCTAACCCTCACCCTAATCCTTACCCTCACCCTAACACTCACCCTAACCCTAACACTAACCCTCACACTAAACCTAAACATCACTGAAACCCTAACCCTCACCCTAACCCTAACCCTAACCCTAACTCTCACTCTCACCCTAGCCCTCACCGTAACCCTAACACTAACCATAACACTCAATCTCACCCTAAACCTCACCCTAACCATAACCCACACCCTAACCCTTAGCCTAACCTTAACCCTCACCCTAACACTAACCCTAACCCTAACCCTCACCCTAACACTAACCCTCACCGTAACACTCACGGTAACCCTAACCCTCACTCTCACCCTAACCCTCACCCTAACCCTTAACCTCACACTAATCCTAACCCTAACTGTAACCCTAATGTTATTACTAAACCTAACCATCAATTGAAATCTATCGGTACCCCTCACTCTAGCCCTCACCCTAACTGTAACACTAACCCTAACGCTAAACCTCACCCTAACCCTAACCCTAACCCTAAACCTTGAGCTCACACTCGGCCTAATCCTAACCCTGACCCTCACCCTAACCCTCATCCTCACCCAATCCTCACCCTTACAGTAACCCTCACCCTCACTCTAATCCTCACCATTACCCTTACCCTCACACTAACCCTAATCCTCACCCTAACCCTAACCGTACCCCTCAAGCTAATACTCACCCTAAACCTAACCCTCACCCTAACCCTAAACCTAACCATAATCCTTACCTAACACAAACCCTCACCCTCACCATAACCCTCACCCTAAAACTCACCGTCAACATAGCCCTCACCCTAACCCTAACCCTAATCCTCACCCTAACCCTAAACCTCACCCTAAACCATACCCTGACTCTAACCCTCACCCTAACCCTAACTGTAACCCAAAACCTCACCCTGACCCTGACCCTCACCCTAACCCTAACCTAAACCCTAACCATCAAACTAACCCTCACCTTAACCCTAACCGTAAGCCTAAACCTCACCCTCACCTTAACCCTCACCCCAACCCTTACTCTCACCCTAACCCTAACCCTCACCCTCACCTCAAACCTCATCCTAACCCTTACCCAAACCCTAACCCTAACCCTAACACTCACACTAACCCTAACCCTCACCCTAACCCTAACCTTCACACTTACCTTATCCTCACCCTAACCCTAACCCTAACACTAACCCAAAACCTACCCCTCAACTTACCCCTCACCCTATCTCTAACCCTAACCCTAAACCTAACTTTCACCCTAAACGTAACCATAATCCTCACCCTCACCATAACTCTCACTGTCAGGCTAACCCTCACACTAACACTAACTCTCTTCCACACCCTCACCCTCAACATCACCCTACACATCACCCTAACCCTAACACTCACCCTAACCCTAATCCTAAACCTCATCCTAAAGGTAACCCTCACCCTAACCCTCACCCTCACCTAATCCTCAACTTAACCATAACCCTTACCTAAACAAAACCCTCACCCTCACCTTCATCTTAACCCTCACCCTCACCCTAGCCCTCACAATATCCCTAACCCTAACCCTAAACCTCACCTTCACCCTCACCCTCACCAATACTCTAATCCAAACACTATCCCTCACCCTAACCCTAACCTACATCCTAACCCTAACCCTCACCCTCACCCTCACACTCAGCCTAACCCCAATCTTAAACCTCACCGTCATGCTCAACCTCACCCTAACCCTAACCATAACAAAAACCCTAACCTTAACCCTAACCCTAACGATCACCCTCATTGTCAACCTAACCCTAATCCTAAATATAACCCTCTCCCTCACCCTCACCCTAACCCTAATCTTAACCCTAACCCTCACCGTAACCCTCAGCCTCACCCTCAACCTCAACCTAAACCTAACCCAAACCCTCAAACGAACCCTCACCCTCACCCTCCACCTAACACTCACCCTCAACCTAATCCTAACCCTAAGCCTCATCCTCACCCTCACCCTAACCTTAACCCAAACCCTAACACGCAACTTAACCCTCAACATACCCCTAACTCTAACCCTGAAAATGTCCCTCACCCTAATGCTCTCCCTAAGCCTTACCTTCACCCTAGCACTTACCCTAACCCTAACACTCAACCACACCCTAACGCTCATCCTAACCCTTACCCTCAGCCTAAACCTAACCCTAATCCTAACACTAAACCTGCCCCTCACCTTAACACTAACCCTAAACCTCACCCTAACCTTCACCCTCACACTCACCCTTACCCTTATCCTCATCCTCACCCTAACCCTCACACTAAATTTAACCAAAACACTAACCCTCAACCTAACCGTCACCATACCCCTAACCCTAACCTTGAAACTGTCCCTCACCCTAACGCTCTCCCTAACCCTAACCCTAACCCTAACCCTACCCCTACCCCGAACCCTAAACCTAACCCTAACTCTCACACTAAACCTAACCCTCACCCTAACCGTAACCCTAACCCTTACCCTAACCCTCACCTTAACCCTAACTCTAACCCTCACCCTAACCCTCATGCTAACCCTCACTCTCACCCACACCCTCACCCTAACCCTAACCCTAAGCAAAACCCTAACCTTAACCATCACCCTAACCCAAACCTAACCCTATCCCTCACCCTCACCCTAACCCTCACCCTAACCCTTAACTTCATCCTCACCCTAAACGTCACACTTATCTGAAACCTCACCGTAACTCTAACCTTAACTCTCACCCTCATCATCACCCACACGCTAACCCTAACCCTAACCCTCACCTTAACCCTAAAACTCACCCTAATCCTCACCCTAACCCTCACTCTCACCGCAACCTCACCCTAACCCTCAACCTAACCCTAACCCTCACCCTAACACTTACCTACAGCCTAACACTAACCCTAACTCTAACACTAATCCTCACACTAACCATAGCCCTCACCCTAACCCTAAACCTCACCCTAACAATAACCGTAACCCTAAACCTCACCCTCACCCTAACCCTCATTCTAACCCTAACCCTCAACCTAACCCTTACCCTCATCCTCACCATAAACCTCAATCTAACCTTAACCCTAATCCTCAATCGAACCCTCAACCTAACCCTAACCCGATCCCTTAACCTAACCCTCACCCTAACACTAACCCTCACCCTTATCTTAACAATCACCCTCAGCCTAACCCTCACCTTTACCCTTACCATCACCCTCACCCTAACCCTCACCCTTACCCTAAACCTCATCCTAGCCCTCACCCTAACCCTAACCTTCACCCTCACACTCACCCTCACCCTCAGTGTAACACTAACCCTATCACTTTACCTAACCCTAAACCTCACCCTCACCCAAACCATCACCCTAACCGTAACCCTCACACTGAACCTAACCCTCAACCTAAACCTAACCCTACCCCTCACCCTAAACCTCACCCAATCTTAACCCTAACCCTAACCCTCACCCTAACCCTCATGCTCACCCTAAACTTCACACTAACCCTAACCCTAATTCTCAATCTAACCCTAACCCTAACCCTTACCCTAAACCTCACCCTAACCCTAATCCTCACCTTTACCCTAACCCTCACCCTCAACCTAACCCTAAACGTTACTATCACCCCAATGCTCATACTGACCCTCACCCTAACCCTCACCCTCACCCTAACACTAACCCTAACCCTAACCCTCACCCTAACCCTCACCGTAACACTCACGGTAACCCTAACCCTCACTCTCACCCTAACCCTCACCTTAAACCTTACCCTCACACTAATCCTAACCCTAATTGTAACCCTAATGCTCTTACTAAACCTAACCATCAATCGAACTCTATCCCTACCCCTCACTCTAGCCCTCACCCTAACTGTAACACTAACCCTAACGCTAAACCTCACCCTCACCCTCACCCTCACCCTTACCCTTGCCCTCACCCTCGGCCTAATCCTAACCCTAACCCTCACCGGAACCCTCACCCGCACCCAATCCTCACCCTTACAGTAAAACTCACCCTCACTCTAATCCTCACCATCACCCTTACCCTTACTGTCACCCTTACCCTCACCCTAACCCTAACCCTCAACCTCACCCTAACCCTAACACTCACCCTAAAACTTATTGTCACCCTAACTCTCACCCTATCACTAACCCTAACCCTAAACCTCACCCTAACCCTCACCCTCAACTTAACACTAACCCAAACCCTAACCCTCAACCTTACCCTCACTATAACCCAAACGGTAAACCTAAACCTCACCTTCACCCTAACCCTAACCCTTACCTTCAACCTAACACTAACCCTAACCCTAACCCTCACCCTCACTCTCAACCTAACCCTACCCCACGCTAACACTCACCCTAACCCTAAACTCCACCCTAACCCTAATCCTGACTCTAAAGCTAACTCTAACCTTAACCCTCACCCTAACCCTCAACCTAACCCTTATGCTCACCCTAACCCTAAACCTAACCCTCACATTAACCCTAACCCTCATCCTAACCCAAACCCTAAACCTAACCGTACCCCTCATCCTCACCTTCACCCTCACCTTCACCCTCACCCTAACCCTAACCCTAATGCTAACCTTAACCGTCACCCTCCCCCTCCCCCTAAACCTAAACCTAATCTTAACCCTCACCCTCACCATCATCCTCAACCTCACCCTAAACCTAACACTAACAATAACGCTAACCCTAACCCTAACCTCACTCTAACCCTCACCCTCAACCTCAGCCTAAGCTTAACCCTAACCCTATTCCTAATCCGAAACCTAACCCTCTCCCTCACCCTCACCCTAACCCTAAGCCTAACCCTATACCTAACTCTAACCCTCACCATCACCCTCACTCTCACCCTAAACGTAACTCAAGCCTTCAACCGAACCCTCACCCTCACCCTCCACCTAACCCACACCCTCATCCTAAACATGACCTTAACCCTAATAATCACCCTAACCCTAAGCCTCACCCTCACCCTTACCCTAACCCTCACCCTCGCCGAAACCCTCAGCCTAAACCTAACTCTAATCCTAACACTAAACCTCACCTGCATTCTAAACCTAATCCTACACCTAACCCTATCCCTCACCCTAACCCTCACCCTATCCCTAACCTCCACCCTAACCCTAATCCTCACACTAACCCTAACCTACCCTAACCCTCACCCTAACCCTAAAGCTAACCATAAACCTTACGCTCACCCTAACACTCACCTTAACCCTAACACTAATCCTCACACTAAACCTAACACTCACCCTAACCATAAACCTCACCATAAGCCTAAAGCTAACCCTAACTCTCACTATCACCCTAGCCCTCACCATAACCCTAAACCTAACCCTAACCCTCAACCTCACCCTAAAACTCACCCTAATCCTAACCCTCACCCTAACACTTACCTTCGCCCTAACCCTCACCCTAACCCTAATTTAAAGCCTCACACTACCCCACACCCTCAACCTCACCCCAGCCTATCCCTAACCCGAACACAAATCCTAACACTCACCCTCACCCTTACTCCCAACCTAACCCTACCCCTAACGCTAACACTCACCCTAACCCTAACCTCCACCCTAACCCTAATCCTGACACTAACCCTAACCCTAACCCTAACCCTCACCCTAACCCTTACCCTTACCCTAACACTCAGCCTAACCCTAACCTTAACCCTCACCCTCACCCTAATCGTCAACCTAACCCTTAACCTCAACTTAACCCTAAAGCTAACCCTCATACTAACCCTAACCCTCATCCTAAACCTAACCCTAAACCTAACCGTAACCCTCATCCTCAACCTCACCCTCATCCTCAGACTAACCCTAACCCTAACCCTATTCCTAAACCTAATCCTCACCCTCACCCTCACACTAAACCTAACCCCAATCTTAAACCTCACCCTCATCCTCAACCTCACCCTAACCCTAACCATAACAAAAACCCTAACCCTAACCCTAAACCTAACGATCACCCTAATCATCAACCTAAACCTAATCCTAAATATAACCCTCTCCCTCACCCTCACCCTAACCCTAATCCTAACCCTAACCCTCACCCTAACCCTCAGCCTCACCCTCAACCTCAACCTAAACCTAACCCAAACCCTCAAACGAACCCTCACCCTCACCCTCCACCTAACAGTCACCCTCAACCTAATCCTAACCCTAAGCCTCACCCTCACCCTCACCCTAACCTTAACCCAAAGCCTAACACGCAACTTAACCCTCAACATACCCCTAACTCTAACCCTGAAAATGTCCCTCACCCTAATGCTCTCCCTAAGCCTTACCTTCACCCTAACACTTACCCTAACCCTAACACTCAACCACACCCTAACCCTCATCCTAACCCTTACCCTCAGCCTAAACCTAACCCTAACCCTCACACTAAACCTGCCCCTCACCCTAACCCTAAACCTAACCCTCATCCTAACCCTTAACTTCATCCTCACCCTAAACGTCACACTTATCCGAAATCTCACCGTAACTCTAACCTTAACTCTCACCCTCATCATCACCCACACGCTAACCCTAACCCTAACCCTCACCTTAACCCTAAAACTCACCCTAATCCTCACCCTAACCCTCACTCTCACCCGCAACCTCACCCTAACCCTAACCCTCAACCTAACCCTAACCCTCACCCTAACACTTACCCACAGCCTAACACTAACCCTAACTCTAACACTAACCCTCACACTAACCATAGCCCTCACCCTAACCCTAAACCTCATCCTAACAATAACCCTAACCCTAAACCTCACCCTCACACTAGCCCTCACCCTAACCCTCATTCTAACCCTAACCCTCATCCTCACCATAAACCTCAAACTAACCCTAACACTAATCCTCAATCGAACCCTCAACCTAAACCTAACCCGAACCCTTAACCTAACCCTCACCCTAACACTAACCCTCACCCTTATCTTAACAATCACCCTCAGCCTAACCCTCACCTTTACCCTTACCATCACCCTCACCCTAACCCTCACCCTTACCCTAACCCTCACCCTAGCCCTCACCCTAACCCTAACCTTCACCCTCACACTCACCCTCACCCTCAGTGTAACACTAACCCTACCACTTTTCATAACCCTAAACCTCACCCTCACCCAAACCGTCACCCTAACTGTAACCCTCACACTGAACCTAACCCTCAACCTAAACCTAACCCTACCCCTCACCCTACCCCTCACCCTAAACTTAACCCTAACCCTAACCTTCAACCTCAAGCTAGCCCTCACCCTAACCCTAATTCTCACCCTAACCCTCATGCTCACCCTAAACCTCACACTAACCCTAACCCTAATCCTCAATCTAACCCTAACCCTAACCCTTACCCTAAACCTCACCCTAACCCTAATCCTCACCCTTAACCTAACCCTCACCCTCAAACTAACCCTAAACATTACCATCACCCCAATGCTCATACTGACCCTCAACCTAACCCAAACCCAAATCCTAACACTCACCCTAACTCTAACCCTATCCATCACTATAACTCTAAAACTCACACTCACCATCACCATCAGCCTAAAGCCTATGCCTAAGCCTAAGCCTAACCCTATACCTCACCCTCCCACTAGCCCTCATCCTAACCCGTATCCTAACCCTAACCCTCATCCTAACCCTCACACTCACCATATGGCTAACCATCACCCTAAGCGTAATTCTCACCCGCACCCTCACCTTTAGCCTAACCCTAAGCCCAAGCCTAATCTTAACCCTAACCCTACACTCACCCTCACACTAACCCTAATCCTAACCCTAAACCTAATCCTAACGCTTAACCTCAACCTAACCCTCACCCTAACCCTAATGTTAACCGTAAGACTAACCCTAACTCTAACCCTCACCCAAACCTTCACCATCAACCTAAACCTAACCCTAACCCTCACCCTCACCCTCACCCAAAATGCAAGTGTAACCCTAAACCTAATATTAACACTAATGTTAACCCTAAAACTAACCCTAACCCTAACCTTCATCCTCAGCCTCACTCTATCTGCAAATGTAACCCTAACCATAACACTTACAATAACCCTAACCCTAATCCTAACCATCACCCTCACCCGAATCCTAATCCTAACCCTAACTCTCACCCGAAACTTAACCTTCCCCCTCACTGAACCCCTAACCCTCATCTTAACCCTCATCCTAACCCTAACCCTAACCCTCACCCTAAAATTTAACGTACCCTAACCCAAAACCTAACCCTCAACCTAACCCTCACCCTCACCCTAACCCTAACCCTAACCCTAAACCTCACATTAATGCTAACCCTAAACCTACACCTCCCCCTCCCCCTCATCCTAACTCTAACCCTAAACCTCACACTCTCCCAATCCCTAATCCTAACCCTAACCCTAAACCTCACCATAACCCTAACCCTAACCATCACCCTCACCTTCAACCAAACCATAACTCTAAACCTAACCCTAACATTAACACTAATCCTAAACCTAACACTAACCCTAAACCTAACCCTAACCTTCACCCTCTACCTCACCCTCACTGCAAATGTAACCCTAACCATAACACTTACAATAACCCTAACATTAATCCTAAACATCACCCTCACCCTAATCCTAATCCTAACATGAACCCTCACCTTAACCCTAACCCTCACCCTCACTTTAACCCTATACCTCTTCTTAAGCCTCATCCTAACCCTAAAACTAATCCTCACCCTAATGCTTAACCTCACCCTAATCCTAAAACTAAGCCTAACCTAAACCTCACCCTAAACCTCATGGTCACCCTAACCTTAACGCAAACCCAAACCCTCAACCTAACCCTCACCCTAACCCTCAAACTAACCCTAATCCTACTTCTCACCCTAACCATCATGCTAACTCGAAACCTCACCCTTACCAAAACCCTAACCTTAACCCTAACCCTAAACCTCTCCTTAAGGCTAATTCTAACCCTAACCCTAACTCTCACCCTCACCCTCTCCCTCAGCCTAACCCTAAACCTAGACCTAGCCCTAAACCTAACCCTCACACTCACACTCACCCTAACCCTAATTCTAAACCCAACCCTAACCCTCACACTAAAGCTCACCCTAACCCTAATCCTAACCCTAAACCTAACCCTAAACCAAACCCTCACCATCACCCTAACCCTAACTGTAACCCTAAACCTCAACTACACCCTAACCCTAACTCTAACCCTAACCTAACCCTAAATCTCACCCTAACCCTAACCTTATTCCTGACCCTCACCCTCACCCTCACCCTCAGCGTAACCCTAAACCTAAACCTCACCCTAAACCTAACCCTCACCATAACACTTACCCTCACCCTAAAATTAACCCTAACACTAAACCTCACACTAACCCTAACCCTCGCCCTAATTCTAACCCTCACCCTCACCCAAACCCTAACCCTAAACCTAACCCTCACCCTAACCCTAAATCTAACCCTAAACCTCACCCTAACCCTAACCCTCATCCTCACCTTAAACCTCACACTAACCTTAACCCTAATCCTCAATCTAACCCTTAACCTCACCCTAACTCTAACCCTAACCCTTACCCTAAACCTCACACTAATCCTAACCCTCACCATTACCATAACCCTCATCCTCAGCCTAACTCTCGCCTTTAAACTTACCGACACGCTCAACCTAAATCTCACCCTAACCCTAAACTTAACCCAATACCTAACTATCACCCTAACCCTAACCCTAACCCTCACCCTAACCCTCACCCTCACCCTCATCCTCAACCTCACCCTCAGCCTATCTCAAAGCCTAACCCTAACCCTAACCATAACCCTCACATTCACTGTCTCCCTAACCCTAATCCTAATCCTAACCCGAACCCTAACACACTACCTCACCCTAACCCTCACCCTAACCCTAATCCTAACACTAACCCTTACCCTAACCCTCACCCTAACCCTATCTCTAACCCTAAACCTAAAACTCACCCTGACACTCACCCTAATACTAACCTTAAACTTCACCCTAACCCTAACCCTAAATCTTACCCTCACCCTAGCCCTCACCCTAAACCTAAACCTAACCCTAAACCTCACCCTCACACTAACCCTAACTCAAACCTTAACCCTCAACCTAAACCTCACCCTAACACTAACCCTCACCCTCACTCTCACTGTAAACCTAACCCTAAACCTAACAATAACCCTAAACCTAACCCTAACCCTCACCCTAACCATAGCATTCACCCTAACCCTAACCGTCACCCTAAAACTTACCCTCAACCTTACCCTAACCCTAACACTAATACTAACCCTCACAGTAACCCTAACTCTCAACCTAAACCTAAACTTCGCCCTAACACTAACTCTAATCCTAAACCTCACCCTCACCCTAACCCTCACCCTAACTCTAATTCTAACCCTAACCTTCACCCTAACACTAACCGTAACCCTCACCCTAAACCTCATACTAACCCTAATCCTCAATCTAACCCTCACCCTCAACCTAAACCTCACCCTAACCCATACCCTAACCCTCACCTTAAATATAACCCTCACCCTTAGTGGAACACTCACCCTCAGCCTAACCCTCACCTTTATTCTTACCGTCACACTCACCCTAATCCTCACCCTAACTCTAACCCTGATCCTAAAACTCACCCTAAACCTAACCCTATCCATCACCCTAACCCTAATCCTCACCCTCAACCTCACCCTCATCCTAATCCTAACCCTCATCCTAACCCTCCCCCTAACCCTTACTCCAACCCTCACTCTAAACCTAACCCTCACCCACAAACTCACCCTCAGCCTAACCCTAAGCCTAACGCTAAACCTAACCCTAACACACACAATCACCCTCACACTAATCCAAATACTAACCCTAACCGTCACCCTCACCCTCACCGTCAGTTTAACCCTAAGCCGAACCCTAACACTAACCCTAACTCTCACACTCATCCTAACCCTTACCCTAATCCTAATCCTAATCCTAACCCTAACCCTAACCCTCAGCCTCACCTTAACCCTAACTCTAATCCTAAACCTCACCCTCACCCTCACCCTAACATTAAGCCTAACCCTAAACCTCACACTAACCCTAACCCTAAACCTCACCCTCACCCTAGCCCTCACCCTAACCCTAATCCTAAACCCTACCCTCATCCTGACCGTCATCATAAACCTAAACCTAATCCTAAACCTCACCCTCACACTCACCCTCACCCTCACCCTAACCCTAACCCTAAACCTAACACTAACCCTAACCTTCACCCTCACCCTAACCCTCACCTTAACCCTAACATTAATCCTAACCCTAACCATCATGCTCAGCCTCACCCTAAACCTAATTCTACCCCTAAACCTCACCCTGACCCTAACCCTATCCCTAAACGTCATCCTATCCTAAAACTAACCCTCACCCTCACGCTCACAGTAACCGTAACACTAACCCGAACCCTAACAAAAATCCTAACACTAACCCTCACCCTGACCCTAACCATAACCCTCACCCTAACCCTAACCCTCACCCTAACACTTACCCTCACCCTAACACTAAACCTAACCCTAAATCTAACCCTCACACTCACCGTCACCATCACCCTAACCCTAAATCTCACCCTAACACTAACCCTAAACCTCATCCTCACCCCAGCCCTCACCCTAACCCTAACCCTCATCCTCACCCTAAACCTCACACTAACCCTAACACTAATCCTCAATGTAAACCTCAACCTCACCCTAACCTTAATTTAAACCTCACCATAACCCTAAACCCTCACCATTACAGTAACACTCACCCTCAGCCTAACCCTCACCTTTACCCTTACCATCACCCCAACCCTAACCTTCACCCTAACACTAACCCTCACCCTAAACCTTACTCTACCCCTAAACCTCACACTAACCCTAACCCTAAACCTCACCCTCAACCTCAATGTCTAAGCCTAACCCTTATCCTAACCCTCACCCTCAACCTAGCCCTCACCCTAACACTAACCCTAACACTAACCCTCATCCTAACCCTCACACTAACCCTCACCCTAACACTAATCCTAACACTAACCCTCATCCTAACCCTCACACTAACCCTAACCCTAACCATCACCCTAACCCTAATCCTCACCACGACCCTCACCTCAGCCTAACCCCTCACCCTAACCCTAATCCTAACCCTAACCCTAACCCTCACCCTTACCTTCACTCTAACCCTGACCCTTTCACTAACCCTAAACCTAACACTAACTGGAACCCTAACACTCACCCTCAGCTTCACCCTAACCCCAAGTCTAACCATAAACCTCACCCTCACCCTAACCCTAACCTTAATCCTAACCCTAACCCTCACCCTAACCCTAACCCTCACCCTTACGGTAACCCTAACCCTCATCATAACCCTCACCCTAAGCCCATCCCTAACCCTAAACTTTAACGTAACACTAACCCTAGTTCTCACCCTAACCCTATCCCTCACCCTAACACTAATCGTAACCCTAGTCCTCATCATAATCCTCACCCTAACCGTGAAACTAACCCTCATCCTTAACCAAACCCAAACCCTCAACCTAACCCTAACCCTAACGCTCACCATAACCCTAACCCTAATCCTAACACTCACCCTAACCCTCACCCTAACACTAAACCAAACTGTCGCCCTCACTCTCACACTAACCCTAATCCTAACCCTAAACTTCACTCTCAACCTCAACCTTAGCCTAACTCTTTGCCTAAACCTAAACCTAACCCTAACACACACACTCACCATCACCCTAACCCAAATCCTAACCCTACCCCTCACCATCAACCTAACTCTAACAGCAAACCTCACCTTCATTCTAACCCTCATTCTAACCCTAACCCAAACCCTAAACCTGACCCTAACCCTAACCCTATAACTCACTCTCACTGTAACCAAAACCCTAAACCAAACACTAACAATAACCCTAAACCTAATCCTAACACTCACCCTAACCGTAACCCTCACCCTAACCCAATCCCTCACCCTAAAACTTACCCTCACCCTAACAATAACCCTAACCCTAACACTAACCCTCACACTAACCCTAACCATAACCCTAACCCTAAACCTAAACCTAACCCTCACCCTCACCATAACACTAACACTAACCCTATCCCTAACCCTAACCCTCCCCCTAACCCTATATCTAACCCTAAACCTCACTCTCACACTAACCCTAACCCTAACCCTAAACCCCACCCTAATCCGAACCCTACCCCTCACCTGCATCCTCACCCTCACCGTAACTCTAAGCATAACCCTAATAATAACACTAACCCTAACCCAAACCATCACCCTAACTCTAATTCTCACCCCCACCCTCACCCTCAGCCTAACCCTAAGCCTAAGCCTAGCCCTCATCCTAACAGTCACCCTCACCCTCACCCTAACCTAATACTAAACCTAACCCTATACCTAAACCTCAACCTAACCCTCAACATCCCATAAACCTAACAATAACAATAACTATAAACCTCCCCCTAACCCTCCCCCTAAACCTAATTCTAACCCTAAACCTCACCCTCACCCTACCCCTAAACCTAAACCAAACCGTAAACCTCACCCTAAACCAAACCGTAAACCTCACCCTCACTCTAACCCTCACCCTAACCCTAATCCTAAAACTAAACCTCATCCTAACCCTCACACTCATCCTAACCCTAACTCTCATCCTCACTCTAAACCTCACACTAACCCTCACCCTAATCCTCAATCTAACCCTCACCCTAACCCTAACCCTAACCCCTACCCTAACCCTAAACCAAACCCTAACCCTCATCCTTATCTTAACCCTCACCCTCAGACTCAACCTCACCTTATCCTTACCATCATCCTCACCCTAACCCTCACCCTAACCCTAAACCTCCTCCTAACCCTCACCATAACTGTAAACCTAACGATCAAACTCACCCTAACCCTCACCCTCAACCACACGCTCAGCATAAACCTAAGTCTAAGCTTAACACTTACCCTAACCCTCCCCCTCCCCCTACCCCTCACCCTAACCCTAATCCTAATCCTAACCCTCACCCCATCCCTAAACCTAACCATCATCCTAAACCTAATCTTCACACCCACTCTCACCCTCAGCCTAACCCTAAGCTTAAGCCTAACCCTAATCTTAACCCTCACACTCGCCCTCACCCTCATCCTGATCCTAACCTTAACCCTAACCATAACCCTAAACCTCAACCTAACCCTCACCCTAACCTTAACCCTAAAACTAACCCTAACACTAACCCTCGACCTAAACCTAATCCTAACCCTAACCGTAAACTTCACCCTAACCCTAACCCTAACCCTCACCCTCACCCTCACCCTCACCATTACTCTAACCCTAACCCTAACAATAACACTAATCCTAACTTGAAACCTAACCCTAATACTAATCCTAACGCTGATCCTCAGGCTAACCCTAATCCTAAACCTAACCCTCACCCTAACCCTAATCATCACCCTGACCGTAACCCTGAAACTCAAACTTAGCCTCACCCTAACCCTAACCCTAACCCTAAACCTTAATCTAACACTAACCCTAACCCTCAACCTCACACTAGCCCTCACCCTAACGCTAATCCTAACCCTAATCCTCATCCTTACCCTCACCCTAACCTAACCTTAACCCTCACCCTAGCCCTAAACCTAAGCCTAATCCTCAACGTAACCCTAAACCTCATGCTCACCTTAACCCTAACCCTAGCACTAACCCTAACCCTAAACATAACCGTACACTAACTCTCACCCTAACCCTAACCCTAACCCTAAACCTTAATCTAACACTAACCCTAACCCTCATCCTCACCCTCACCCTCAGCCTAACCCTAAGGGAAACCCTAACCCTAGCTCTAATGCTCACACTCACCCTAACCCTTACCCTAACCCTAATCCTAACCCTAACCCTAACCCTTACCCTCAACTTAACCCTCAGCCTAACCCTAAATCTAACACTAACCCTAACCCTAACCCTCAACCTCAGCCTCATCCTACCCCTAACTCTAACCCTAAACTTCACCCTGAACCTAACACTAACCCTACCCCTAACCCTAAACCTCACCTAACCCTAACCCTAACCCTAAAACTCACCCTCACCCTAGCCCTCACCCTAACACTAATCCTAACCCTAACCCACATCCTAACCCTCACCCTAACACTAACCATAACCCTCACGATCACCCTAACCCTAATCCGAACCCTCACCCTCAACCTAACCCTAACCCCCACCCTCACCGTAACCCTTACCTTAACCCTCAACATAACCCTAATCTTAACCCGAACACTAACTCTCACCCTTACCATAATCCTAACCCTCAAGCTAACCCTAACCCTAAACCTCATTCTCACCCTAGCCTCACCTAACCCTAATCCTAACCCTATCCCTTTTCCTAACCCTCCCCCTAAACCTTATCCTAACCCTCACCCTAACACTAAACATCAGCCTCAAGCTCACCTTCAGCCTAACCCTAAGCCTAATCTTAAATGTAACCCTAACACACAACCTCACCCTCAACCTAAACCTCACCTAACCCTAACCCTCATCCTAACCCTCCCCATAACACTAACCTTAACCCTAACACTAAACCTCACCCTCACCCTCAGCATAATCCTAAGCCTAAGCCTAACCCTAACCCTCATACTCACCCTAACCCTCAACCTCACTCTAACCCTAACCCTCAACCTCAACCTCAGCCTAACCGTAAGCTTTTCCCAAACCCTAACCCTAATCCTCACCCTCACCCTAACCCTAATCCTACTCCTAACCCTAATCTTAACCCTCAACCTAAATCTCACCTAAAGGATAACCCTAACATTAATCCTAACCCTAACCTTCACCGTCAACCTCACCCTAACACTAACTCTAACACTAAACCTCACCCTGACCCTAAACCTAAACCTGACCCTCACCCTAGCCCTCACCCTAACATTAACCCTAACACTAAACCTCATCCTAACCCTCCCCCTAACCCTTACCCTAACCCTCACCCTAACCCTAACCCTTTCCCTCAACTTCAACCTCAGCATAACCCTAAGCCTAACCCTTAACCTAACTCTAACACACACACTCACCTCACCATAACCCTAATCATGACCCTAAACCTCACCCTCACCCTCATTCTCAGTGTAACCCTAAGCCTAACCATAACCCTAACCCTAACCTCACACTCACCCTAACCCTTACCCTAATCCTAATCCTAACCCTCACCCTCACCCTAAACCTCACCCTAAACCGAACCCTAAACCTAACAATAACCCTAACGCTAAACCTCACCCTCAGCCTCACCCTAACCCTAACTCTAACCCTAAAGCTCACCCTCACCCTAACCCTAACCCTAAGCCTAACCTTAAACTTCACCCTCACACTCACCCTAGCCCTTACCCTAAACCTAACCCTCACCCTAACACTCCCCCTAACCCTAACCCTCACCCTCAACCTCACCCTCAGCCTAACCCTCAGCCTAACCCTAAACCTAAACCTAACACACACATTCACGCTCACTCTAACCATAATCCTATCCCTAAACCTAACTCTAACCCTAACCCTCCCCCTAACTCTCACCCCAACCCCAACCCTAAAACTAACCCTTACCCTAACCCTCAACCTAAACCTCGCCCTAACCCTAACTCTAACGCTAAACCTCACCCTCACCCTAACCCTAACTCTAACCCTAACCAAAAACCTAAACCTCACCCTAACACTAACACTAAACCTAACCCACACTTTCACCCTCAGCCTAACCCTAAACCTCACCCTCACACTCACCCAATCCCTAATCCTAAACCTCACCCTAACCCTAACCCTCACCCTCAACCTCTGCCTAACCCTAAGCCTATTCCTAACCCTAACCCTAATCCTCACACTCACCCTTACACTTACACTAATCCTAATCCTAACCCTAACCCTAACCCTAACCCTCAACCTCACCCTAACCCTAACACTCAGCCTCACCCTCACCATAACTCTAACCCTAACCCTAACAATAACAGTAATCCTAACCCTAAACCAAACCCTAACCCTAACCCTAAACCTAATGCTAACACTCAACCTCACCCTAACCCGAATCCTAACCCTAACCCTAATCCTAACACTAACCATCACCCTCACCCTAACCCTAACCCTAAACCTTAGCCTAACACTTACCCTAAAGCTCAACTTCACCCTAGCCCTCACCCTAACCCTAATTGTAACCTAATTCTCATCCTAACACTCACCCTAACTCTAAGCCTAACCCTAACCCTAACCCTAAGCCCAACCCTCACTGTAACACTAACACTAACCCTAACACTAATACTAACCTTAAACCTAACACTAAACCTTACCCTAATCCTCAGCCTCACCCTCACCCTAAACCAAACCCTAACCCTAACCCTCCTCCTAACTCTAAGCCTAACTCTAACCCTAATCCTAACCCTCACACTCACCCTCAACCTAAACCTAATCCTAAATTTAAGCCTATTCCTAACCCTAACACTCACCCTAACCCTTAGGCTAGACCTCACCCTTACACTTATCCTAACCCTAACCCGCACCCTAACCATAAACTTCACCCTAACACTAACCCTCACCCTAAAGATTACCCTCAACCTAACACTAACCCTAACTGTAACACTAACACTCACACTAACCCTAAATATCACCCTAACCCTAAACCTCACCCGAACACTAAACCTAAACCTCACCCTCACCCTAGCCTTCACCCTAACCCTCATTCTCATCCTCACCATAAACCTCACACTAACCCTAACACTAATCCTCAATTTAACCCTCAACCTCACCCTAACTCTAACACTAAGCCTCACCATAACCCTTACCATCACCCTTACCGTAACCCTCACCCTCAGCCTAAACCTCAACTTTACACTTACCGTCACCCCCACGATAACCCTTACTGTAACCCAAACTCTCACTCTAACCCTAACTGTACCCCGAAACCTCACCCTCACCCTAACCCTAACTCTAACTCTAACCCTAATACTAACCCTTAACCTAACCTTAACCCTAACCATCACCCTAACCCTAATCCTCACCCCCACCCTCACCCTCAGCCTAACCCTAAGCCTAAGCCTAACCCTAACACTAAACCTCATACTCACCCTCACCCTACCCTAATCCTAACCCTAAACCTAACCCAAAACCTAAACCTCAACCTAACCCCCACCCTAACCTTAACCATTACATTTACGCAAACCCTAAGTCTCGACCTAACCCTCCAAATAACCTAAATTTAACCATAACCCTCACCCTCACCCTAAGCCTAAACCTAACCATAACCATAAACCACAACCTAACCCTCACTCTAACCTTAACCCTAACACTTACCCTAACCCTAACTCTCGACCTAACCCTCCAAATAACCTAAATCTAAACATAAACCTCACCCTAACCCTAAATCTAACCCTAAACCTAAACCTCACCCTAACCCTAACACTCACCCTCACCCTCACCCTCAACATAATTCTAACCCTAACCCTAACAATAACAGTAATCCTAACCCTAAACCTAACCCTAACCCTAACCATCAACCTAACACTCAACCTCACCTAACCCTAATCCTAACCCTAACCCTCATCCTAACCCTAACCATCACCCTCACCATAACCCTAACCCTCAACCTAACCCTCACCCTAACCCTAAACCTAACCCTAAACCTTACCGTAACACTAACCCTAATTCTCACCTTCACCCTAGCCCTCACCTTAACCCTAATCATAAACCTAATCCTCATTCTAACCCTGTCCCTAAATCTAAGCCTAACCCTAACCCTAACACTAACCCCAACCCTCACTGTAACGCTAACACTAACCCAAACACTAACACTAAAACTTAACCTAACCCTAATCCTCAGCCGCAGCCTCACCCTAACCCAAACCCTAACCCTAAACCTCATCCTAACTCTAAGCCTAATGCTAACCCGAATCGTAACCCTCACATTCACCCTCACCCTAAACCTAAACCTAAACCTCACCCTATCCTTAACCCTAACCCTCACCCTAACCCTTAGCCTAGCCCTCACCCTTACACTTATCCTAACCCTAACCCTCACCCTAACCATAACCCTCACCCTAACCCTAAACCTCACCCTAACACTTACCCTCAACCTAACACTAACCGTAATCCTAACACTAACCCTAACACTAACCCTAAACATCACCCTAACCCTAAACCTCACCCTAACACTAACCCTATACCTCAACCTCACCCTAGCCTTCAGCCTAACCCTAACCCTCATCCTCACCATAAACCTCACACTAACCCTAACACTAATCCTCAATCTAACCCTCAACCTCACCCTAACGCTAACTCTAACCCTCACCCTAACCCTAACCCTCAACCTTACCGTAACCCTCACCCTCAGCCTAACCGTCACCTTTACCGTTACCGTCACCCCCATGCTAACCCGCACCCTAAACCTAACCCTCCCCCTAACTAAAACTGTACCCCTAAACCTCACCCTCAACCTAACCCTTACTCTAACCCTAACCCTAACACTAAATCTCACTGTAACCCTAACCTTAACGCTCACCCTCACCGTAACTGTAACCCTAACCCTAAACCTAACAGTAACGCTAAAACTAACCCAAACCCTCACCCTAAACATAACACTCACCCTAAACCTAACCCTCACCCTAACACTTACCCTCACCCCAACACTAACCCTAACCCTAACACTCACCCTCACACTAACCCTAAACATCACACTAATCCTAAAAGTCACCCTAAACCTAACCTAACCTCACCCTAACCCTCACCCGTACTTTCATCTTCCCCCTAACATGAACCTTAACCCTAACAATAACACTAACTCTAACCCTATCTATCACCCTAACCTTAATCCTCACCCCCACCCTCACCCTCAGCCTATCCCTAAGCCTAAGCCTAACCCTCACCCTAACCCTCATACTCACGCTCACCCTACCCCTAATCCTAACCCTAAGCCTATCCCTAAAACTCAACCTAACACACACCTTCCCCTTAACCCTAAAACTAACCCTAAACCTCACCCTAACCCTCTCCCTAACCCTAACTCTAAAACTAAACCTCACCCTAAACCTAACCCTCAACCTCAACCTCACTGTAACTCTAACCCTAACCCTAACAATAACACTAACTTAACCCTAATCCTAACAATAACCATAACCCTCACCCTCAGCCTCACCCTCACTGCAAACTTAATCCTAACTATAACACTAACAATAACCCTAAGCCTATCCCTAACTCTAATCCTCACCCGCACACTCACACTCAGGCTAACCCTAACCCTAACCCTCACCCTCACCCTCACCATAATGGTAACCCTAACCCTAACCCTAACATTAACCCTAACTCTAACTTTACCCCTCAACCTAAACATAACCCTCAACCTGACCCTAACCCTCAACTTAACACTTACCCTCACCCTAACACTAACACTAACCCTCACCCTCACCCTAACCCTAATCCTAAACCTAAACCTCAACCTAACCCTAACCCTCACCCTCACCATAACCCTTCCTCTAACCCTCACCCTAACCTTAAACTTGACCCGAACCCTAACTCTCACCCTAACCCTAACTCTAACCCTCACCCTAAACCTAACCCTCAACCTTACCTTAACCATCACCCTCAGCCTCACCCTCACATTTACCCTTACCGTCACCCTACCCTAACCCTCACCCTAACACTAACACTCACCCTAACCCTCATCCTAAAACTAACTCTAACTCTAAATCTACCCTCACCCTAACCATAACTCTAAACCTAACCCTAACACTAAACCTCACCCTAACCCTAATCCTAACCATCACCCTAACCCTAACCCTAACCCTAAACCTTAATATAACACTAACCCTAACCCTCACCCTCAACCTAGCCCTCACCTTAACCTTAATCCTTACCCTAATCCTTATGCTTACCCTCACCCTATCCCTAACTTTAACCCTCACCCTAACCCTAACCCTAAACCTAACCCTCAACCTAACCCTAACCCTCACGCTCACCGTAAACCTAACCCTCACCCTCACCCTCACCCTCAGCCTAACCCTAAGCCTAACTGTAACCCTCACACTCACCCTAAACCTTACCCTAATCCTAACCCTAACCCTAACCCTAACCCTCAACCTCAGCTTCACCCTAACCCTAACTCTAACCCTACACCTCACAATCTCTCTAACCCTAACCCTAACCATAAACTTAAACCTCACCCTCACACTCACCCTACCCATTACCCTTACCCTAATCCTAACCCTAATCCTCATCCTAACCCTCCCCATAACCCTAAGGCTCACCTTCAACCTCAACCTCTGCCTAATCCTAAGCCTAACCCTAAACCTAAACCTAACACACACACTCCCCCTCATTCTAGCCCTAATCCTTTCCCTAAACCTAACCCTAATCCTAACCCTCCCCCTAACTCTAACCGTAACACTAACCCTAAAACTATCCCTTATCATAACCCTCAACCTAAACCTCATCCTAACACTAACTCTAACCCTAAACCTCACCCTCACCCTAACCTTAATCCTAAACCTAACCCTAAACCTCACCATAACCCTAACCGTAACTGTCACACTAAACCTCACCCTCACCCTAATCCTAACCCACACCCTCACCCTCACGCTAATCCTAAGTCTAAGCCTAACCCTAACCCTCTCACTCACCCTAAACCAACCCTAAATCTCCCCTAACCTAACCCTAACCCTCAACCTTAGCCTAACCCTAAGCCTATCCCTAACCCTATCCCTAACCCTCACACTCACCCTAACCCCAACCCTAATCCTATTCCTCACCCTAACCCTAACCCTTACCCTCAACCTAACCCTCACCTTAAGCCTAACCCTACCATTAATCCTAACATTAACCCTCACCCTCAGCCTCACCCTACCCCTAACTCTAACACTAAACCTCACCCTGACCCTAACCTTAACCAGAAGCCTATCCCTAAACCTCTTCCTAGCCCTAAACCTAACCTTCACACTCACCCTCACCATAATCTTAACCCTAACCCTAATACTATCAATAATCCTAAACATAACCCTTACCCTCACCCTAAGCATAAGCCTCACCCTAACCCAAACCCTCACCCTAACACTTACCCTCACCCTAAAGCTAACCCTCACCCTAACACTTACCCTCACCCTTACACTAACCCTAACCCTAACACTAACCCTAACCATCAACCTAACCCTAAACCTCACTCTAACCTTAACCCTAAACCTCACCCTCTCCCTAGCCCTCACCCTCATACTCACCCTAAACTTCACACTAACCCTAACAGTAACCCTCAATCTAACCCTCACCCTCACCCTAACGCTCACCCTCACCCTCAACCTCACCCTTACTGAACCCTCACCCTCAGCCTAACCCTCACCTTTACCCTTACCGTCACCCCCACACTAACCCTCACTCTAACGCTAACCCCCACCCTAACCCTACCTCTACCCCTAAACCTCACCCTCACCCTAACCCTAACTCTAACCCTAACCCTAACACTAACCCTCACCATAACCCTAACCCTAACCATCACCCTAACCCTAATCCTCACCCCAACCCTCACCCCCAGCCTAACCCTAAGCCTAAGCCTAATCCTAACCCTAAAACTCACAGTCACCCTCACCCTAACACTAATTCCAAACCTAAACCTAACCCTAACCCTAAACCTCCACCTAATCCTGACTCTAACTTTAAACCTAACAATAACCCTAACCCTAACCCTCGACCTAACCCTCCAACTAAACCTAAATCTAACCTAAACCTCACCCTCACCCTCACCCTAATACTAAACCTAACCCTAAACCTCACCCTAACCCTAACCCTAACCCTCACCCCAACCCTCACCCTCACCATAACTCTAACCCTAACCCTAACAATAACACTAATCCTAACCCTAAACTTAACCCTATCCCTAACTGTAACCCTAATGCTAACACTCAACCTCACCCTAACCCTAATCCTAACCCTAACCCTCACCCTAACCCTAACTCTAAAACTAACCCTAACACTAACCATCACCCTAACCCTAATCCTCACCCCCAAACTCACCCTCAGCCTAACCCTAAGCCTAAGCCTAAGTCTAACTCTAAACCTCACCCTCACCCTCACCCTTACCCTAATTCTAAACCTAATCCTAACCCTAACCCTAAACCTCAACCTAACCCTCAACCTAAACTTAACCCTAACACTTACCATAAACCTAACCCTCCACCTAAGCCTCCAACTAATCCTAAATCTAACCATAAACCTCACCCTCACCCTAACCCTAATCCTAACCCTAACCCTAAACCTCACCCTAACCCTAACACTCACCCTCACCCTCACCCTCACCATAACTTTAATTCTAACCCTAACAATAACAGTAATCCTAACCCTAAACCTAACCCTAACCATAACCCTAACCCTAATGCTAACACTCAACCTCACCCTAACCCTAAACCTAACCCTAATCCTCACCTTCACCCTAACCCTCATCCTCACTGTAACCCTAACGCTCATCCTAACCCTCACCCTAACTCTAACACTAACCCTAAATCTTACCGTAACACTAACCCTAATCCTCACCTTCACCCTAGCCCTGACCCTAACCCTAATCGTAAACCTAATCTTCATTCTAACCTTCACCCTAACTTTAAGCCTAAACCTAACCCTAACCCTAACACCAACCCTCACTGGATCCCTAACACTAACCCTAACACTAACACTAACGCTAAACCTAACCCAAACCTAACCCTAAACCTAACCCTAATCCTCAGCCTCACCCTCACCCTAACCCAAACCCTAACCCTAAACCTCATCCTAACGCTAAGCTTAACCATAACCCTAGTCCTAACCCTCACCCTAACCCTATTCCTAAACCTATCCCTATCCCTAACCCTAACCATCAGCCTAACCCTTAACCTAGCCCTCACCCTTAATCTAATCCAAACCCTAAACCTCACCCTAACCATAACCCTCACCCTAACCCTAAACCTCACCCTAACACTTACCCTCACCCTAACACTAAACCTAATACTATCAATAACTCTCACAATAACCCTAAACATCACCCTAACCCTAAACCTTACCCTAACACTAACCCTAACCCTCACCCTCACACTAGACTTCAGGGTAACCCCAACCCTCATCTTCACCATAAATCTCACACTAACCCTAACACTAATCCTCAATCGAACCCCAAACCTCACCCTAACGCTAGCACTAACCCTCACCTTTACCCTAACACTCACCCTTACCGTAACCCTCAGCCTCAGCCTAACCCTCACCTTTACCTTTACCGTCACCCCCACGTTAACCCGCACCCTAATCCTAACCCTCACCCTAACCCTAAATGTACCCCTATACCTCACCCTCTCCCTAACCCTAACACTTACCCTAACCCTAACACTAAACCTCACTCTAACCCTAATCCTAACCCTCACCCTCACACTAACCATTACCCTCACCCTAAACCTAACACTCAACCTAACATTTACCCTCACCCTAACACTAACCATAACCCTAACACTAACCCTCATACTAACCCTAACCCTCACCCTAATCCTAAACCTCACCCTGACCCTAATCCTAACCCTCATCCTCACCCTAAACCTCACAATAAACCTACCCTAATCCTCAATCTAAACCTCATCCTAACTCTAAACGTAACCTTAACCCTTACCCTAACCCTAAACCTAACCCTAACCCTCGCCCTTATCTTAACCCTCAACCTCAGCCTAAACCTCATCTTTACCCTTACCATCATCATCACCCTAACCATCACCTTAATGCTAAACCTCATCCTAACACTCACCCTAACCATAAACCTAACCATCACCCTAACCCTAACCCTCACCCTCAACCTCACGCTCAGCCTAATCCTAAGCCTAAGCCTAAGCCTAACCCTAACACTCAACCTCACCCTCACCCTCACCCTAATCCTAAACCTAACCATAACCATAACCCTAAACCTCAACCTCAAACTCACTCTAACCTTAACCCTAAAACTAACCCTAAACCTATCCCTCGATCTAACTCTCCAACTAACCCTAAATCTAACCCTAAACCTCACCCTCACCCTAACCCTAATCCTAACCATAACCCTAAACCTCACCCTAACCGTAAACCTAACCCTCACCCTCACCCTCACCCTCACCATAACTTTAACCCCAACCCTAACAATAACACTAATCCTAAACCTCAACCTAACCCTAACCCTAACCATAACTGTAATCCTAACACTCACCCTCATGTTAACCCTAATCCTAACCCTAATCCTCACCTTAACCCTAATCCTCACCCTCACTGTAATCCTAACCCTCTAACCTAACCCTCAACTTATCCCTAACCCTAACCCGAAACCTAAACCTAACACTAACCCTAACCGTCACCCTCAACCTAGCCCTTACCCTAACCCTAATGCTAAACCTAATCCTCAACCTTACCCTAACCCTAACCATAACTGTAATCCTAACACTCACCCTCATGTTAACCCTAATCCTAACCCTAATCCTCACCTTAACCCTAATCCTCACCCTCACTGTAATCCTAACCCTCTAACCTAACCCTCAACTTATCCCTAACCCTAACCCGAAACCTAAACCTAACACTAACCCTAACCGTCACCCTCAACCTAGCCCTTACCCTAACCCTAATGCTAAACCTAATCCTCAACCTTACCCTCACCCTAACCCTAACCTTAACCCTCACCCTAACCCTAACACTAAACCTGACCCTCAACCAAACCCTAAACCTCACGCTCACCATAACTCTAACCCTCACCCTAACCCTAAACATAAACGAACCCTAACTCTCACCCTAACCCTAACGCTAACCCTCCCCCTAACCCTAAGCCTCACCCTCACCCTCACCCTCAGCCTGACCCTAAGCGTAACC
The DNA here is from genome assembly GCF_024711535.1 of Dipodomys merriami. Taxonomy (NCBI): domain Eukaryota; kingdom Metazoa; phylum Chordata; class Mammalia; order Rodentia; family Heteromyidae; genus Dipodomys; species Dipodomys merriami. The sequence continues at coordinate 86,391 of NW_027202325.1, forward strand.
ATAACCCTCACACTCACCCTAACCCTTACCCTAAACCTAAACCTAACCCTAACTCTGACCCTCCCCTCAGCCTCACTGTAACAATAACTCTAACCTAAACCTCACGCTCACCCTAAACCTAACACTAATCATAACCTCAAACCTCACCCTCACACTCACCCTAGACCTTACCCTAACCCTATTCCTAACCCTAACCCTCATCTTAACCCTCCCCCTAACCCTAACCCTCACCCTCACCCTCACCCTCAGCCTAACCCTAAGCCTATCCCTAAACCTAAACCTAACACACACACTCCCCCTCAATCTAACCTTAATCCTATACCTAACCCTAACCCTAATCCTAACCCTTCCGCTAACTCTCATTCTAACCCTAACCCTAAAACTAACACTTATCATAACCCTCAACCTAAACCTCACCTTAACCGTAACTCTAACCCTAAACCTCACCCTCACCCTAACCCTAACTCTAACCCTAATCCAAACCCTAAACCTCACCCTAACCCTAACCCTAACCCTGATCCTCACCCTAAACCTCACACAAACCCTAAGCCTAATCCTCAATCTAACCCTCACCCTAACCCTAACCTAACCCTAATCCTTAACTTAACCCTAAACCTAACCCTAACCCTCACCCTTATCTTAACCCTCAACCTCAGCCTAAACCTCATCTTTACCCTTACCATCATCATCACCCTAAACCTCACCCTAAAGCTAAACCTCATCCTAACCCTCACCCTAACCGTAAACCTAAACATCACCCTAACCCTAACCCTCACCCTCAACCTCACGCTCAGCCTAACCCTAAGCCTACGCCTACGCCTAATTCTAACCCTCAACCTCACACTCACCCTCACCCTAATCCTAACCCTAATCCCAAATCTCAACCTAACCCTCATTCTAACCTTAAGCCTAAAACTAACCCTAAACATAAACCTCGACCTAACCCTACAACTAACACTAAATCTAACCCTAAACCTCACCCTCACCCTAACCCTAATCCTAACCCTAACCCTAAACCTCACCCTAACCCTAACCTTAACCTCACCCTCACCCTCACCCTCACCATAATTCTAACCCTAACCCTAACAATAACACTAATCCTAACCCTAAACCTAACCCTAATCCTAACCCTAACTGTAATCCTAACACTCACCCTCTTGCTAACCCTAATCCTAACAATAACCCTCACCCTAACCATAATCCTCACCCTCACTGTAACCCTAACCCTCAAACTAACCCTCACCCTAACCCTAACCCTAACCCTAAACCTTAAGCGAACACTAACCCTAACCTCACCATCAACCTAGCCCTCACCCTAACACTAATGCTGAACCTAATCCTCATCCTTACCCTCACTCTAAACCTAACCTTAACCCTCTCCCTAACCCTAACCATAACCCTCAACAAAACCCTAAACCTCACGCTCCCCATAACTCTAACCCTCACCCTAACCCTAAACATAAATGAACGCTAACTCTCACTCTAACCCTAACCCTAACCCTCACCCTCACCCTCACCTTCAGCCTGACCCTAAGCATAACGGTAAACGTCGCACTCACCCTAACCCTTACCCTAAACCTAATCCTAACCCTAACTCTAACCCTCACCCTCAGCCTCAACCTAACCCTAAATCTAACCCTAAACCTCACCCTCACCCTAACGCTAACGCTAACCATAACCTTAAACCTCAACCTCACACTCACCCTAGACCTTACCCTAACCCTAATCCTAACCCTAACCCTCATCCTAACCCTCCCCCTAACCCTAACCATCACACTCAACCTCACCCTCAGCCTAACCCTAAGCCTATCCCTAAACCTAAACCTAACACACAACTCCCCCTCACTCTAACCCTAATCCTATCCCTAACCCTAACCCTAACCCTAACCCTTCCCTTAACTCTCACCCTAACCCTAACTCTAAAACTAACCCTTACCATAACCCTCACCTAAACCTCACCCTAACACTAACTCTAACCCTAAAACTCGCCCTCACCCTAACCCTAACTCTAACCCTAACCCAAACCCTAAACCTCACCGTAACACTAACCCTAACCCTAATCCACACCCTAACTCTCAGCCTAATCCTAAGCCTAAACCTAACAATAACCCTCACACTCACCCTAACCCTAACCCTAAACCTCACCCTAACACTAACCCTCACCCTCAACCTCAGCTTAACCCTAAACCTGTCCCTAACCCTAACCCTCAGGCTCAACCTAACATTAACCCTAATCCTACTCCTAATCCTAAACCTAACCCTCACCCTCAACCTAACCCTCACCTTAAGCCTAACCCTAACATTAATCCTAACCCTAACCCTCACCCTCAGCCTCAACCTAACCCTAACTCTAACACTGAACCTCACTCTGACCCTAACCCTAACACTAACCCTATCCCTAAGCCTCTTCCTAGACCTAACCCTAACCCTTAACCTCACCCTAAGCATAACCCTCACCCTAACCCAAACCCTCACCCTAACACTTACCCTCACCCTAACGCTAACCCTCACCCTAACACTTACCCTCACCCTTACACTAACCCTAACCCTAACACTAACCCTAACCATCAACCTAACCCTAAACCTCACTCTAACCTTAACCCTAAACCTCACCCTCTCCCTAGCCCTCACCCTCATACTCACCCTAAACTTCACACTAACCCTAACGGTAACCCTCAATCTAACCCTCACCCTCACCCTAACCCTCACCCTAATGCTCACCCTCACCCTCACCCTCACCTTTACTGTAACCCTCACCCTCAGCCTAACCCTCACCTTTACCCTTACCGTCACCCCCACACTAACCCTCACTCTAACGCTAACCCTCACCCTAACCCTACCTCTACCCCTAAACCTCACCCTCACCCTAACCCTAACTCTAACCCTAACCCTAACACTAACCCTCACCATAACCCTAACCCTAACCATCACCCTAACCCTAATCCTCACCCCAACCCTCACCCCCAGCCTAATCCTAAGCCTAAGCCTAACCCTAACCCTAAAACTCACAGTCACCCTCACCCTAACACTAATTCCAAACCTAAACCTAACCCTAACCCTAAACCTCAACCTAATCCTGACTCTAACTTTACACCTAACAATAACCCTAACCCTAACCCTCGACCTAACCCTCCAACTAAACCTATCCCTCGACCTAACCCTCCAACTAAACCTAAATCTAACCTAAACCTCACCCTCACCCTCACCCTAATCCTAACCTTAACCCTAAACCTCACACTAACCCTAACCCTAACCCTCACACCAACCCTCACCCTCACCATAACTCTAACCCTAACCCTAACAATAACACTAATCCTAACCCTAAACTTAACCCTATCCCTAACCATAACCCTAATGCTAACACTCAACCTCACCCTAACACTAATCCTAACCCTAACCCTCATCTTAACCCTAACTCTAAAACTAACCCTAACACTAACCATCACCCTAACCCTAATCCTCACCCCCAACCTCACCCTCAGCCTAACCCTAACCCTAAGCCTAAGCCTAACGCTAACCTCACCCTCACCCTCACCCTTACCCTAATTCTAAACGCTAAACCTCACCCTCACCCTCACCCTTACCCTAATTCTAAACCTAATCGTAGCCCTAACCCTAAACCTCAACCTTACCCTCAACCTAAACTTAAACCTAACACTTACCATAAAACTTACCCTCCACCTAAGCCTCCAACTAATCCTAAATCTAACCATAATCCTCACCCTAACCCTAACCCTAATCCTAACCCTAACCCTAAACCTCACCCTAACCCTAACACTCACCCTCACCCTCACCATAACTCTAATCCTAACCCTAACAATAACAGTAATCCTAACCCTAAACCTAACCCTAACCATATCCCTAACCCTAATGCTAACACTCAACCTCACCCTAACCCTAAACCTAACCCTAATCCTCACCCTCACCCTAACCCTCATCCTCACTGTAACCCTAACGCTCATCCTAACCCTCACCCTAACTCTAACACTAACCCTGAATCTTACCGTAACACTAACCCTAATCCTCACCTTCACCCTAGCCCTGACCCTAACCCTAATCGTAAACCTAATCTTCATTCTAACCTTCAACCTAACTTTAAGCCTAAACCTAACCCTAACCCTAACACCAACCCTCACTGGATCTCTAACACTAACCCTAACACTAACACTAACCCTAAACCTAACCCTAACCCTAACCCTAAATCTAATCCTAACACTCACCCTCTTGCTAACCCTAATCCTAACCCTAACCCTCACCCTAACCCTAATCCTCACCCTCACTGTAACCCTAACCCTCAAACTAACTCTCACACTAACCCTCACTCTAACCCTAAACCTTAACCTAACACTAACCCTAACCCTCACCCTCAACCTAGCCCTCACCCTAACCCTAATGCTAAACCTAATCCTCATCCTTACCCTCACCCTAACCCTAACCTTAACCCTCTCCCTAACCCTAACCATAACCCTCAACAAAACCCTAAACCTCACGCTCCCCGTAACTCTAACTCTCAACCTAACCCTAAACATAAATGAACCCTAACTCTCATCTAACCCTAACCCTAACCCTCACCCTCACCCTCATCTTCAGCCTGACCCTAAGCATAACCGTAACCCTAACACTCACCCTATCCCTTAACCTAAACCTAATCCTAACCCTAACTCTAACCCTCACCCTCAGCCTCACCCTAACCCTAAATCTAACCCTAAACCTCACCCTCACCCTAACGCTAACCCTAACCATAACCTTAAACCTCACCCTCACACTCACCCTAGACCTTACCCTAACCCTAATCCTAACCCTAACCCTCATCCGAACCTTCCCCCTAACCCTAACCATCACACTCAACCTCACCCTCAGCCTAACCCTAAGCCTATCCCTAAACCTAAACCTAACACACAACTCCCCCTCACTCTAACCCTAATCCTATCCCTAACCCTAACCCTTCCCTTAACTCTCACCCTAACCCTAACCCTAACCCTAAAACTAACCCTTACCATAAACCTCAACCTAAACCTCACCATAACCCTAACTCTAACCCTAAAACTCACCCTCACCCTAACCCTAACTGTAACCCTAACCCAAACCCTAAACCTCACCGTAACACTAACCCTAACCCTAATCCACACCCTAACTCTCAGCCTAATCCTAAGCCTAAACCTAACAATAACCCTCACACTCACCCTAACCCTAACCCTAAACCTCACCCTAACCCTAACCCTCACCCTCAACCTCAGCTTAACCCTAAGCCTGGCCCTAACCCTAACCCTCAGGCTCACCCTAACATTAACCCTAATCCTACTCCTAATCCTAAACCTAACCCTCACCCTCAACCTAACCCTCACCTTAAGCCTAACCCTAACATTAATCCTAACCCTAACCCTCACACTCAGCCTCACCTTAACCCTAAATCTAACACTGAACCTCACCCTGACCCTAACCCTAACCCTAACCCTATCCCTAAACCTCATCCTAGACCTATCCCTAACCCTTAACCTCACCCTCACCATAACCTTAAACCTAACCCTAACACTAACAATAACCCTAACACTAACCCTAACCTTCACCCTAAACATAACCCTCACCCTAACCCTAACCCTCACCCTAACCCTTACCCTCACCCTAACACTAACCCTAACACTAAACCTCACACTAACCCTAACCATCACCCTAACCATAAACCTCACCCTAACACTAACCCTAAACCTCAAACTCTCCCTAGACCTCGCCCTCAACCCGAAAGCTCATCCTCACCGTAAACTTCACACTAAACCTAACACTAATCCTCAATCTAATACTCACCCTCACCCTAACCCTAACCCTAACCCTCACCCTAACCTAACCCTCACCCTTACTGTAACCCTCACACTCAGCCTAACCCTGATATTTACCCTTACCGTCCCCCCCTAACCCTCACTCTAACCCTAACCCTCACCCTAATCCTAACACTACCCTGAAACCTCACCCTCACCCTAACCCTAAGTCTAACCCTAACCCTAACACTAACCCTCACCATAACCCTAACCCTAACAATCTCCCTAACCCTAATCCTCACCCCCACCCTCACCCTCAGCCTAACCCTAAGCCTAAGCCTAACCCTAACCCTAAACCTCACACTCACCCTCACCCTAACGCTAACCCTAACCCTAAACCTCAACCTAACCCTAACCCTAACCCTAAACCTCACGCTAATCCTAACCCTAAACCTCACCCTCACCCTAGCCCTCACCCTAACCCTAATTCTAACCCTAAACCTCTTCCTAGCCCTCACCCTAACACTAACCCTAAACCTCACCCTCACCCTAACCATAATCCTAACCCTAACCCACAACCTAAACTTAATGGTCATCCTCACCGTAACCCTCACTCTAACCCTCACAATAACTCTAATACTAACCCTAAACCTCTTCCTAGCCCTCACCCTAACACTAACCCTAAACCTCACCCTCACCCTAACCATAATCCCAACTCTAACCCTCAACATAAACCTAACCGTCACCCTCACCGTAACCCTTACTCTAACACTTACCCTAACCCTAAACTTAACCAGAACCCTAACTCTAACCCTAACCCTAACATTAACCCACACCCTAACCCTAACCTTCAACCTTACTGTAACCCTCACCTTCAGCCAAACCCTCACTTTTACCCTTAACGTCACCCCTACCCTAAACCTCACCATAACCCAAACACTCACCCTAACCCTCACCCTAAAACTAACTGTACGCCTAAACCTCACCCTCACCCTAAACATAACTCTAACCCTAACCTTAACACTAAACCTCACCCTAACCCTAACCCTAACCCTCAAACTAACCCTAACCTTCACCCTCAACCAAACCCTCAGCCTAAACCTAATGCTAACCCTAACCCTAAACTTAACCCTCACACTCACCCTAACCCTTACCCTAATCCTAATCCTAACCCTAACCCTAACCCTCACCCTCAGGCTCACCCTAACCCTAATTCTAACCCTAAACCTCATCTTTACCCTAACCCTAATCCTAAACCTCACCCACACCGTAACCGAAAACCTAAACCTAACCCTAACCCTAACCCTAACCCTAACCTCCCCCTAACTCTCAACCTAAACCTAACATTAACCCTAACCCTAAACCTCACGGTAACACTAACTCTAAAACTAACCCTCATCCTAACCCTCACCCTAACCCTAATTCCACCCTAAACCTCACCCTCACCCTAACCCTAACTCTAACCCTAACCCTAACACTAAACCTCACCCTAAACCTAACCCTAACCCTCAACCTAACCATAACTCTCACGCTAACCCTAACCCTCACCCTAACCCTCATCCTCACTCTAAACCTCAAACTAACCCTAACCCTAATCCTCAATCTAACCCTCACCCTAACCCTAAACCTAGCCCTTAATCTTACCCTAAACCTAACCCTAACGCTCACCCTTATCTTAACCCTCACCCTCAGCCTAAACCTCACCATTATCCTGACCATCATCCTCACCATAAAAATCCCCCTAACCCTAAACCTCGTACTAACTCTAACACTAACTGTAAACCTAACCATCACACTAACCCTAACCCTCACCCTCAACCTCACACTCAGCCTAACACTAAGACAAAGCCTTACACTTACCCTAACTCTCACCCTCACCCTAGCCCTCACCCTAAACCTAATCTTAAACCTAACCCTCACCCTAACCCTAACCCTAACCCTCACCCACACCCTCACACTAACCCTAATCCTAACCCTAACCCTCAACCTAACCCTAAACCTCACCCTCACAGTCACACGAACACTAACGCTTGCCCTAACCTTAAACTTAACCCGAATCCTAACGCTCACCCTAAACAAAACCCTAACCCTCACCCTAACCCTAACCCTAAATCTTACCCTCACCATAGCCCTCACCCTAATCCTAATCCTAACCTTAACCCTAATCCTAACCATCCCCCTAACCCTAATCATAACCCTAACCCTCAATCTCAACCTCACCCTCAGCCTAACCCTAAGCCTAACCCTAAACCAAACCCTAACACACACACTCACCCTCATCCTAACCCTAATCTTAAACTTAACCCTAACCCTAACACTGCCCCTAACTCTCACACCCCTAACACTAACACTAACCCTCATCCTAACCCTCACCCTAACCCTAACTCCACCCTAAACCTCACCCTCACCCTAACCCTAACTCTAACCCTAACCCTAACACTAAACCTCACCCTAATGCTAACCCTAACCCTCAACCTAACCATAACTCTCACCCTAACCCTAACCCTCACCCTAACCCTCATCCTTACTCTAAACCTCACACTAACCCTAACACTAATCCTCAATCTAACCCTAACCCTAACCCTAACCCTAGCCCTTAATCTAACCCTAAACCTAACCCTAACGCTCACCCTTATCTTAACCCTCACCCTCAGCCTAAACCTCACCATTACCCTTACCATCATCCTCACCCTAAAAATCCCCCTAAGCCTAAACCTCATACTAACTCTAACACTAAGTGTAAACTTAACCATCACCCTAATTCTAACTCTCACCCTCAACCTCACACTCAACCTAACACTAAGACTAAGCCTTACACTTACCCTAACCCTCACCCTCACCCTAGCCCTCACCCTTACCCTAATCTTAACCCTAACCCTCATCTTAAACCTCACCCTAACCCAAACCCCAACCCTCACCCACACCCTCGCACTATCCCTAATCATAACCCTAACCCTCAACCTAACCCTAAACCTCACCCTCACTGTAACCCTTACCCTAACGCTCACCCTAAACCTAAACTTAACCCATACCCTAATGCTCACCCTAAACAAAACCCTAACCCTCACCCTAACCCTAACCCTAAACCTTACCGTCACCCTAGCCCTCACCCTAACCCTAATCCTAACCTTAACCCTCATCCTAACCCTTCCCCTAACCCTAATCTTAACCCTAACCCTAACCCTAACCCTCACCCTCAACCTCACCCTCAGCCTAACCCTAAGCCTAACCCTAAACCAAACCCTAACACACACATTCACCCTCATTCTTAACCTAATCTTAAACTTAACCCTAACCCTAAACCTCCCCCTAACTCTCACCCTAACCCTAACACTAACACTAACCCTAACCCAAACCCTCAACCTAACCCTCACACTGACTCTAACCCTAAACCTCACCCTCACACTAAACCTCACCCTAAGCCTAACCCTAACCCTCATCCTCACCCTCCCTGTAACCGTAAACTTAAACCGAACCCTAACAATAACTCTAAACCGATTCCTAACCCTCAGCTTAAACATAAACCTCACCCTAACCCAAAACCTCACCATAACCCTTAGCCTCACCCTAAAACTGAACCTAACGCTAACAGTAAGCCTCACCCTAAATCTAACCCTAAACCTCACCCTCAACCTAACACTAACCCTAAAACTTAGCCTAACCCTAAAAATAAACCTAACCCTAAATCTCACGCTAACCCTGTTCCTAAACCTCACCCAACCCTAGCCCTCACCCTAAACCTAAGCCTTATCCTCACCCTCACCCTAACCTTCAGCCTAACCCTAATCCTAAATCTAACCATAACCCTCACCCTAACCCTAACACTAAACCTAACACTAAGCCTAACCCTAACCCTCACCCTCAGCCTCACGCTAACCCTAACTCTAACCCTAAACCTCACCCTCACCCTAACCCTAACCCTAACCATAAATCTCACCTTAACTCTAACGCTAAACCTCACCCTCACCCTAGGCCTTGCCCTAACCCTAATCCTAACCCTAACCCTCATCCTAACCCTCCCCCTAACCCTAACCCTAACCTAACCATCAACCTCCCCCTCAGCCTAAATCTTAGCCTAACCCTAGACCTAACCCTAAAAAACACACTGACCCTCACCCTAACCCTAACCCTAATCCTATCCCTAACCCTAACACTAACACTTACCCTCCCCCTAACTCTCACCCTAACCCTAACCCTAACCCTAACCGTCACCCTAACCCTAACTCTAACCCTAAACTTCACCCTCGCCCTTACCTAACTCTAACCCTAACCCAAACCCTAAACCTCAACCTAACCCTAACCCTAACCCTCACACTCACACTCACCGTAACCGTAACCCTAAACTTAAACCTAACAATAACCCTAACCCTAACCCTAATCCTCACCCTAAACATAACCATCACCCTAACCCATAACCTCACCCTAATATTACCCTCACCCTAACACTAACCCTAACACTAACACTAACCATCAAACTGACCCTAAACCTAACCCTAACTCTAAACCTCAACCTAACCCTCACACTCAACCTAAACCTAACACTAAACCTAACCCTAACCCTCCCGCTAACCCTCCCCCTAACCCTATATCTAAACCTCTCCCTCACCCTAACCCTAACCTTAAACCTAACCCTAACACTAACACTAACCCTAAACCTAACCCTAAACCTAACAGTAATCCTCAGCCTCAACATCACCCTAACCCAAACCCTAACCCTAACCCTCATCCTAACTCTAAGCCTAACCCTAACCCTAATCCTAACCCTCACACTCACCCTCACCCTAACCCTAATCCTAAACCTAACCCTATCCCAAACCCAAACCCTCACCCTAACCCTCAGCCTAGCCCTCACCCTTAAACTTACCCTAACCCTTAACCTCAACCTAACTCCCAACCTACCCCTAAACCTAAACCTAACCCTCATCCCAACACGAATCCGAACCCTCACCTCATGCTCGGCCTAAGCATAAGCCTAAGCCTAAGCCTAAGCCTAACCCTCACCCTAACCGTAACTCTAACCCTAACCCTAAACCTAAACCTCAACCTTACCCTAACCCTAATCCTCACCCTCACCCTCACAGTAACCGTAACCCTACCCCTAAACCTAACCCTAACCCTAACCCTCACCCTAACCATAACCCTCACCCTAACCTTAACCCTCACCCTAACACTTACCCTCACCCTAACCCTAACCCTAACCCTCACACTCACCCTAGCATTCATCCTAACCCTAACCCTCAAGCTCACCCTCCACCTCACACTAACCCTAAAACTAATCCTCAATCTAACCCTCACCCTCAATCTAATGCTAACACTAACCCTCACCCTAACCCTAAGCCTCATCCATAGGGAAACCCTCACCCTCATCCTAACCCTCACCTTTACCCTTACCGTCAACCCCAGGCTAACCTGCACCCTAACCCTAACCCTCATCCTAACCCTAACTGTACCCCAGAACCTCACCCTCACCATAACCCTAAGTCTAACCCTAACCCAAACACTAAACCTCACCCTAACCCACACATTAAACCTAAGCCTCATCCTAAACATCACCCTAACTGTAAACCTAACCATCATACTAACCATAAACTTCACCCTCAACCTCAAGCTGAGCCTAATCCTTATCCTAAGCCTAACCCTTACCCTAACCCTCACCCTCACCCTATCCCTCACCCTCACCCTAATCCTAATCCTAACCCTCATCCTAACCCTCACCCTAACCCTAACCGTAACCATCACCCTAAACCTAATCCTCACCCCCACCCTCACTCTCAGCCTAACTCTAAGCCTAAGCCTAACCCTAACCCTAACGGTAAGCCTAAACCTCAACCTAACCCTCACCCTAACCTTAATACTAAAATTAAACCTAACCCTCACCCTCGACCTAATCCTCCAACTAACCCTAAATCTAACCCTAAACCTCACCCTCACACTTACCCTAATCCTAATCTCTAACTCTAAACCTCAACCTAACATTAACCCTAACCCTAACCCACACCCTCACCCTCACAATAACTCTAACCCTAACCCTAACAATAACACTAATCCTAACCCTAAACCTAACCCTAAACCTAACCCTAACACTAATGCTAATACTCACCCTCAAGCTAAACTTAATCCTAACCCTAACCCTAACCTTAACCCTTATCCTCACCCTCACTGTAACCATAATCCTCAAACTAATCCTCACCCTAACCCTAACCCTAAACCTAAACCTTAATCTTACACGAACCCTAACCCTCAACCTCACCCTAGCCCTCACCATAGCCCTAATCCTAACCCTAATCCTCATCCTTACCCTCACCCTAACCCTAACCTGAACCCTCACCCTAACTCTAACACTAACCCTAACTCTCAACCTACCCTAACCCTCACGCTCACAGTAACCCTAACCCTAAACCTCACCCTAACCCTAACCCTCACACTCACCCTTAACCTAACACTCGCCCCAGCCCTCACCCTCAGTCTAACCCTAAGCCTAACCCTAACCCTAACCATATCGCTCACACTCACCCTAACACTTACCCTAAACCTAATCCTAAACCTAAGCCTAACCCTCACATTCAACTTCACCCACACCCTAACCCTAAATCTAACACTAACACTAACCCTAACCCTCAAACTCAGCCTCACCCTAACCCTAACACTAATTCTAAACCTCACAGTCACCCTAACCCTAACATTAACCCTAATCCTAAACCTCACCATAACTCTAACCCTAAACCTCACCCTCAGCCTAGCCCTCACCCTAACCCTAATCCTAACCCTAACCCTCATCCTAACCCTCACCCTAACACTAAACTTAACGCTCACTGTCAACCTAACCCAACACCTAATCCGAACAGTAACCCTCATCCTCAGCCTCACCCTAACCCTAACTCTAACACTAAACCTCACCCTAACACTAACCCTAAATCTAACCCTAAACCTCACCCTCAACCTAACCCTAACCCTAACCCTAACGGTAAACCCCACCCTAACCCTAACCCTAATCCTCACCTGCACCTCACCCTCAATGTAACTCTAACCCTAACCCTAACAATAACAATAATCCTAACCAGAACCATCACCCTAACCCTAACCCTCACCCTCATGCTCAGCCTAAGCCTAAGCCTAAGCCTAAGCCTAACCATAACCCTCACCCTAATCCTAAACCTATCAAAAACCCTAACTCTAACCCTAAACCTCACTGTCCCCCGAACCCTAATTCTATCCTTAACCCAAAACCTAAACCTCATCCTAACTCTAACCGTAACCCTCACCCTCACCCTCACCATAATCCTAACCCTAACCCTAACAATAACCTTAACCATAATCCTAACACTCACCCTAACTATAGCCATCACCCTAACCCTAAACCTCACGCTAACACTTACCCCAACCCTAACAATAACCCTAACCCTAACACTAACCCTCACACTAACCCTAACCATCACCCTAACCCTTAACCTCACGATAACCCTATCCCTAACCCTCACCCAACCCTAGCCCTCGTCCTAACCCTAACCCTTATCCTCACCCAAACCCTCACCCTCACCCTCACCCTCAGCCTAAACCTAACCCTAAACCTAACCTTAACACTCACCCTAACCCTCACCCTAACCCTAACCCTAAACCTAACACTAACCCTAACCCTAACCCTCACCCTCAGCCTCACACTAACCCTAACTTTAACCCTAAACCTCACCCTCACCTTAACCCTTACCCTAACCATAAACCTCAACCTAACACTAACCCTAAACCTCAACCTCACCCTAGCCCTTGTCCTAACCCTAATCCTAACCTTAACCCTCATCGTAACCCTCCCCCTAACCCTAACACTAACCCTAACCCTAACCCTAACCATCACTCTCACCTTCAGCCTAAACCTAAGCCTAACCCCAGAACTAACCCTAACAAACACAAGGACCCTCACAATAACCCTAACCCTAATCCTATCCCTAAACCTAACACTAAGCCTTACCCTCCCCTTAACTCTCACCCTAACCTAACCCTAACCATCACCCTAACCTTAACTCTTACACTAAACCTCACCCTCACCCTAACCCTAACTCTAAACCTAACCCAAACCCTAAACCTCAACCTAACACTAACCCTAACCCTCACACTCACCCTCACCGTAACCGTAACCCTAAACCTAAACCTAACTATAACTCTAACCCTAACTCTAAACCTCACCCTATCCATAACCGTCACCCGAATCCATAACCTCACCCGAACACTTAGCCTCACCCTAACACTAACCCTAACACTAACACTAAACCTCACACTGACCCTAACCCTAACCCTAACACTAAAACTCAATCTAACACTCACCCTCAACCTAAACCAAACACTACCCCTAACCCCAACCCTCACCTTAACCCACCCCCTAACCCTACATCTAAACCTCACCCTCACCCTAAACCTAACCCTAACACTAAAAATAAGCCTAAAACTAACCCTAATCCTCAGCCTCAACCTCACCCTAACCCAAACCCTAACCCTAACACTCATCCTAACTCTAAGCCTAACCCTAACCCTAATCCTAACCCTAATCCTAACCCTCACACTCATCCTCACCCAAACCCTAATCCTAAACATAACCCTATCCCAAACCCTAACCCTCACCCTAAACCTCAGCCTAGCCCTCACCCTTAAACTTATCCTAACCCTAAACCTCAACCTAATTCTCAACCTAACCCTAAACCTAACTCTAAACCAAACCCGAACTCCAACCCGAACCTTCAACCTCATGCTCGGCCAAAGCCTAAGCCTAAGCCTAAGCCTAAGCCTAACCCTCACCATAACCCTGACTCTAACCCTAACCCTAAACCTAAACCTCATCCTAACCCTAACCATAATCCTCACGCTCACCCTCACAGTAACAGTAACCCTACCCCTAAACCTAACAATAAACCTAACCCTAACCCTAACCCTCACCCTAACCATAACCCTCACTCTAACCTTAACCCTCACCCTAACACTTACCCTCACCCTAACCCTAACCCGAACCCTCACACTCCCCTAGCCTTCACCCTAACCCTAACCCTCATCCTCACCCTAAACCTCACACTAACCCTAACACTAATCCTCAATCTAAACCTCACCCTCACCCTTATGTTAACACTAACCCTCACCCTAACCCTAACCTTAACCCTTACCGGAACCCCACCCTCAGCCTAACCCTCACCTTTACCCTAACCGTCACCCTCAGGCTAACCTGCAACCTAACCGTAACCCTCATCCTAACCCTAACTGTACCCCAGAACCTCACCCTCACCATAACCCTAAGTCTAACCTTAACCCTAACACTAAACCTCATCCTAACCCTCACCCTAACCCTAAACCTCATTTTAACCCTAACCCTAACTTTAAACTTAACCATCACACTAACCCTAACCCTCACCCTCAATCTCACGCTCAGCCTAATCCTAAGCCTAAGCCTAAACCTTACCCTAACCCTCACCCTCAACCTAGCCCTCACCCTAAACCTAATTCTAACCCTCACCCTCACCCCAACCCTAAACCTCATCCTCACTCTAAAGTTCACACTAACCCTAACCCTAATCCTCAATCTAACAATCACCCTGACCCTAATCCTACCCCTTACTCTAAACCTAAGCCTCAACCTAACCCTCACCCTTATCTTAACCCTCAGCCTCACCCTAAACCTCACCTTTACCCTTACCATCATCCTAACCCTAACCCTCCCCCTAACCCTAAACCTAACCCTAACCCTAAACCTAACCCTAATCCTAACATTCACTCTCACCTAACCCTAATCCTAACCCTAACCCTCACCCTAACACTAACCATCACACTCACTGTAACCCTAACCTCAACCGAACCCTCACCCTAAAGCTATCCCTAACCCTAAACCTTAATCTAACACTAACCCTAACCCTCACGCTCACCCTAGCCCTCACCATAACCCTAATCCTAACCCTAATCCTCATTCTTACCCTCACCCTAACCCTAAACTTAACCCTCACCCTAACCCTAATCCTAAACCTAACCCTCAACCTAAGCCGAACCCTCAACCTAACCATAACCCTCAAACTCACCCTCACCCTCAGCCTAAAATTAATCCTAACACTAAGCCTAACCCCCACCCCCAACCTAACCCTTGCTCTAACCCTAACTCTAACACTAATCCTAACACTAAACCTCACCCTAACCCTAACCCTCAACCTCAGTTTCACCCTAACTCTAACTCTAACCCGAAACTCAACTTCACCCTAACCTTAACCCTAACCCTAACCTAAACCTCACCCTAACACTAACCGTAAACCTCACCTGCCACTATCCCTCACCCTAAACCTAATCCTAACCCTAACCCTCATCCTAACCCTCACCGTAACACTAACCCTAACACTAACCCTCACCCTATCCCTAATCCTAACCTTAACTCTCAAACTGACACTAACCCTCACCCTCACCGAAACTCTTAGCCTAACCCTAACCCTAACCCTAAACTTAACCCGAACCCTAACTCTCACACTAACCCTAACCCTAACTCTCACCCTAACCCTAATCCTCACCCTTGCCATAACCCTCACACTCAGCCTAACTGTCATATTTACCCTTACCTTCACCCCCATCCTAACCCTCACCCTAACCCTAACTCTCACAGTAACCTTCACCCTAACCCTAAATTTACCCCTAAACCTCACCCTCACTCTAACCCTAACTCTAACACTAACCCTAACACTAAACCTCACCCTAACCCTAACCCTTAAACTAACCCTAACCCTCACCCTCACCCTCACCCTCAGCCAAAACCTAAGGCTAACCCTAACCCTAACCCTAACCCTCACACTCACACTAACCCAAACCCTAATCCTAATGCTAACCCTAATCCTAACCCTCACCCTCAGCCTCAGCCTCACCCTAACCCTAATTCTAACTCTAAAACTCACCCTCACCCTATCACTAAGGATAACCCTAACCATAAACCTTAACCTAACTGTAATCCTAACCCTCCCCCTAACTCTCAGCCTAACCCTAACCCTAACCCTAACACTAACCCTAACCCTAAAGGTCAACTTAACCTTCACCCTAAACCTAACTCTAACCCTAATCCTCACACTCACCCTAACCCTCACTCTAACACTAAACCAAACCCTAAACCTCGCCCTAAACCTAACCCTAACCCTCACCCTCGCCGTAACCGAAACACTAACCCTAACCCTAACAATAAACCTAACCCTTATCCTAACCCTCATCCCAACGATAACCCTCAAAATAACCCATACCTAAACAACAACCCTCACCCTAAAACTAACCCTAACCATAACATTAACCCTCACACTAACCCTAATCGTAACCATAACCCTAAACCTCAACCTAACCCTCACACTCACACTTACAGTAACAATAACCCTATCCCTGACCCTCACCCTAACCCTACCCCTAACACTATATCTAAACCTAAACCTCACCCTCACCCTAACCATAATCCTAACCCAACCCTAAACCCCACCCTAACCCTAACCCTAACCCTCACCCGCACCCTCACACTCAACGTAACTCTAACCCTAACCATAACAATAACACTAACCCTAAACCTAACCATCACCATAACCCTAATCCTCACCCCCACCCTCACCCTTAGCCTAAGTGTAAACCTAAGCCTAATCCTCACCCTAAACCTCACACTCAGCCTCACCCTAACCCTAACCCTCACCCTTACCTTAACCCTCACCCTCATCTTAACCCTTACCCTCAGCGTAAATCTCACCTTTACCCTTACCATCATCCTCACCCTAACCTCACCAAACCCTAAACCTCATTCTAACCCTCACCCTAACAATAAACCTAACCATCACGCTAACCCTAACCCTCACCCTCAAACTCACCCTCAGTCTAACTGGAAGACTAAGCCAAAGCCTGACCCTAATATTTACCCTCACCCGAGCCCTCACCCTTACCCTAATCCTAACGATCACACTAACCCTAATCCTCACATCCATCCTCACCCTCAGCATAAGCCATAGCCTAGCCCTAACCCTAATCCTCACCCCCACCCTCACTCTTAGCCTAACCATAAGCCTAAGCCTAATCCTCAGCCTAAACCTCACACTCAGTCTCACCCTAACCCTAATCCTAAACCTAACCCTATCCCTAAAGCTCAACCTAACCCTCACCCTCACACTTACCCTAACACTAACCCTAACCCTAAACCTCACCCTATCCCACCCCCTAACCCTAACCCTACCCATAACCCTCACCTTCAGCCTCATGCTCACCGCAAACTTAACACTAATCATAACACTAACAATAAACCTAACCCTAAGCCTAACCCAAACCCTAACTCTAATCCTCAACCCCACCCTCACCCTCATCCTAAGCCTAAGCCTAACCCTAACTCTAACACTAAACCTAACCCTAAAACTAACCCTAATCCTCAGCCTCACCCTCACACTAACCCAAACCCTAACCCTAACCCTCACCCTAATTCTAAGCCTAACTCTAACCCTAAACTTCACACTCACCCTCACCCTAACCCTAATACTAAACCTAACCCTATCCCTAACCCTAGCCCATACCCTAACCCTAACCCTAGCCCTCACCCTTACCCTAATCTTAACCCTAAACATCAATCTAAACTTCGCACTAACCCGAAGCCTAACCCGAACCCTAACCCTCACCCTCAGGCTCGGCCTAAGCCCAAGCCTAAGCCTAAGCCTAAACCTAACCCTAACCCTCACCCTAACACTAACACTAGCACTAAACCTATCTCTAACCCTAAATCTCACTCTCACCCTAACCTTAAATCTAATCCTAAGACTAAAACTAAACCTCATCCTAACCCTAACCCTAACCCTAACCCTAACCCTAACACTAACCATAACCATAACCATAACCCTAACAATAACCCTAACCCTAACCCTCACACTCACCCTAACCATAACTCTCACCCTAAACCTAACCCTCACCCTAACATTTACCCTCACCATAACATAAACCCTAACGCTAACACCAATGCTCACACTAACCCTAAGCATCACCCTAACCATAAACCTCATCCTAACACTAACCCTAACCCTCAAGCTCACCCTAAACCTCACACTAACCATAACACTAATCCTCAATCTAAACCTCACCCTCATTCTAACCCTAACACTAACCCTCACCCTAACCCTAACCCTCACCATTACTGTAACCCTCACCCTCAGCCTAACCCTCAAATTTACCCTTACCTTCAACCCCACCCTAATCCACACCATAACCCTAACCTTGACCCTAACCCTCACCCTAAACCTAACTCTACCCCTAAACCTCACCCTCACCTTAACCCTAACCCTAACACTAAACTTCACCTTAAACCTAACCCTAACTCTCACCCTCACACTCACCTTAACCGTATCCCTAACCCTAACCCTGACAATAACCCTAACCCTAACCCTCACCATAACCATAACACTCACCCTAAACCTAACCCTCACCCTAACACTTATCCTCACCCTAACACTGACCCTAACCCGAACAGTAACCCTCACACTAACGCTAACCCTCAACCTAATCCTAAACCTCACCATAACCCTAACCCTAACCCTAACACTCACCCTCACCCTAGCCCTCTACATAACCCTAATTTTCACCCTCACCTTCACCCTAACCCTAACCCACATCCTCACCCTAAACCTCACACTAACAGTAACCCTAATCCTCAATCTAACACTCACCCTGAACCTAACCCTATCCCTTACCCTAACCCTAAACCTAACCCTAACCTTCACCCTAACACTCAAACTCAGCCTAAACCTCACCTTTACCCTTACCATCATCCTCACCCTAACCCTCACCCTAACCCTAACCCTCACCCTCACCGTAAATCTAACCCTCAACCTAACCCTCACCCTAACCCTAACTCTAACCCTAAACCTTAATCTAACACTAACCCTAAAGCTCACCCTCAACCTAGCCCTCACCCTATTCTTAATCTTCATTCTTAACCTCACCCTAACCCTAACCTTAACCCTTTCCATAACCATAATCCTAACCCTAAGCCTCAACCTTACCCTAAAACTCAAGCTCACCATAAACCTAACCCTAACCCTCACCCTAACCCTAAATTTACCCGAACCCTAACTCTCACAGTAAACCTAACCCAAACCCTCACTCTCAACCTCACCCTCAGCCTAACCCTAAGCCTAACCCTAACCCTAACACTCACACTCACCCTAACCCTTATGCTAATCATAATCCTAACCTTTAGCCTAACCCTCACCCTCAACCTAACCCTCACCCTAACCCTAATTCTAACACTAACCCTCAATTTCAGTCTCACCCTAACCATAACTCTAACCGTAAACCTCACCCTCACCCTAACCCGAACCCTAACCCTAACCCTAAACCTCACCCTAATGCTAACCCTAAACCTCAACCTCAAACTACCCCTCACCCTAACCCTAATCCTATCCCTAACCCTCATCCTAACCCTCACCCTAACACTAACCTTAACCTTCACCTCACACTAACCCTAATCCTAACACTAACCCTCAACCTAACCCTAACCCTCACCGTCACCGTAACCCTTACCCTAACCCTCAACCTAACCCTAAATTGAACCCGAACCCTAACTCTCACCCCAACCCTAACCCTAACCCTCACCCTAAGCCTAACCCTCACCCTTACCGTAACCCTCATGCTCAGCCTAACACTCAACTTTAACCTTACCGATACCCTCAACCTAACACTATCCCTAACACTAAACCTAACCCTAAACCTCAACCTAACCCTAACCCTGAACCTCACAGTAACTCTAACCCTAAACCTAACAATAACACTTACCCTAACCCTAATCCTAACCCTAACCATAACCATAACCCTCACCCTCAGCCTCAACCTCAGCCTAACTGTAAGCCTAAGTCTAATCCTAACCCTAACCCTCACCGTAATCCTAACCCTAACCCTAAACCTAACCCTAAACCTAACCCTATCCCTCCCCATAACCCTAAATCTAACCCTAACCCTAGCCCTCACCCTTACCCTAATCCTAACCCTAAACCGCAAGTTAACTTTCACCGTAACCCGAACCCTAACCCTCACCCTCACCCTCACCCTCACCATAACTCTAACCCTAACTCTAACAATAAATCTAACAATAACCCTAACCATAACCATAACCCTCAACCTCAGACTCACCCTCACAGCAAACTTAACCCTAACCATAACACTAACAATAACCCTAACACTAACCCTTACGCTAACCCTAATCCTCACACCCACCCTCACCCTCACCGTAACCCTAACCCTAACCCTAACCTAAAAACCTAACCCTAACCCTAACCCTAAACCTAACCCTAATCCTCAGCCCAACCTCAGCCTAACCCAAACCCTAACCCTAACCCTCCCCCTAAAAATAACTCTAATTCTAAACCTCACCCTCACCCTAACCCTTACCCTAAACCGCACCCTAACCCTAACCCTCACCCTCAACCTTATCCTCACCATATCTCTAACCCTAACCCTAAGAATAACACTAACCCTAACCCTAACCATAACCCTTACCATAACCCTCAGCTTCAGCCTCATGCTCACCTCATGTTCACTTAACCCTAAGCATAACACTAAAAATAAGCCTAACACTAAGACTAACCCTAACCCTAACTCTAATCCTCAAACCCACCCTCACCCTCATCCTAACCCTAAGCCTAAAACTAACTCTAACCCTAAACCTCACCATAAACCTAATCCTAACCCTAAACCTAACACTAACCCTAACCCTAAACCTAACACTAAACCTAACCCTAATCCTCAGCCTCACCCTCACACTAACCCAAACCCTAACCCTAACCCTCACCCTAACTCTAAGCCTAACCCTAACCCTAAACCTCACACTCACCCTCACCCTAACCCTAATCCAAAACAAAACCCTATCCCTAACCCTAGCCCTCACCCTAACCCTAACCCTAGCCCTCACACTTACCCTAATCCTAACCCTAAACCTCAATCTAACCTTCACTCTAACCCGAACCCTAATCTGAACCCTAAACCTCACCCTCACCCTCACCCTCACGGTAACTCTAACCCTAACCCTAACAATACATCTAACCCTAACCCTAACCATAACCATACCCAAAACCCTCGCCCTCAGACTCACCCTCACAGCAAACTTAACCCTAACCATAACACTAACAACAACCCTAACACTAACACTAACACTAACACTAATCCTCACACCCACTCTCACCCTCAGCCTAACCCTAAGCTTAACCCTAACCCTAACCCTCACCATAACCCTAACCCTATCTTAAAAACCTAACCCTAACCCTAACCCTAAACCTAACCCTAATCCTCACCCCCACCCTCACGCTTACCCAAACCCTAACCCTAACCCTCCCCCTAACAATAACTCTAATTCTAAACCTCACCCTCACCCTAACCCTTATTCTAAACCTATCCCAAAACCGCACCCTAACCCTAACCCTCACCCTCAACCTCATGCTCACCGTATCTCTAACCCTAACCCTAAGAATAACACTAACCCTAACCCTAACCATAAGCATAACCCTCACCTTCAGCGTCATGCTCACCGCAAACTTAACCCTAAGCATAACACAAACAATAAGCCTAACCCTATGCCTAACCTTAACCCTAACTCTAATCCTCAAACACACCCTCACCCTCATCCTAACCCTAAGCCTAATCCTAACTCTAACCCTAACTCTCACCATAACCCTAACCCTAACCCCACACTAACCCTAACAATAAACGTAACCCTAAAAATAAGCCTAATCCTCAGCCTCACCCTCACACTAACCCAAAACCTAACCCTAACCCTCACCCTAATTCTAAGCCTAAACCTCACACTCACCCTCACCCTAACCCTAATCCTAAACCTAAACCTATCCCTAACCCTAGCCCTCACCCTAACCCTAACCCTAAAACTCAATCTAACCTTCACCCTAACCCGAACCCTAACCAGAACCCTACCACTCACCCTCATGCTCGGTCTAAGCCTAAGCCTAAGCCTAAGCCTAACCCTAACCCTAACACTAGCACTAACCCTAACTCTAACCCTAAATCTCACCCTCACCCTAACCTTAACTCTAACCCAAACCCTAAAACTAAACTTCATTCTAACCGTAACCGTAACCCTAACCATAACCATAACCCAAACACTAACCCTAACCCTAACAATAACCCTAAAACTCACACTCACCCTAACCATAACCCTCACACTAACCCTAACCATCACCCTATCCCTTAACCTCATGCTCACCCAAAACTCACACTAAGCCTAAAACTCAACCTAACCCTAACCCTAACCCTCAACATCACACTCAACTTCACCCTCACCCTAACCCTCCATCTCACCCTCACCCTCACCCTAAACCAAAACCTAACCCTAACCCTCAGCCTAACCCTTACCCTCACACAACCTTAAACTTAACCCTCACCCTCACCCTAACTCTAACCCTCACCCTAACCCTAATCCTCACACTAACCCTAAACCTAACCCTAAAACTTATCCTCACACTAACCCTCACCCTAACCCTAACCCTAACTCTAAGTCTCACCCTCACCCTAGCCTTCACCTTCAGCCTAACCCTCACCCAAACCCTAACCCTCACACTCATCCTAAACATCACCCTCACCCTAAAGCTAACACTAAACCTAAACCTCACCCTAACACTCACACTAAACCTAACCCTCACTCTCACCATAACCCTAACACTAAACCTTACCCTAACCTTTACCCTAACCCTTACCCTCACCATAACCCTAACCCTAATCCTCACACTAACCCTAACACTAACCCACACAGTAAAACTCACCCTAACCCTCACCCTCACCCTAACCCTAACCCTCACCCACACCCTCACCTTCAGCCGAACCATAACTCTAACCCTAATCCTAACCCTGAACCTCACCCTCACTCTGAACCTAACCCTAACCCTAAACCTCACCCTCACCCTCACCCTAACCCTAACCGTAAACCTATCACTAACCTCACCCAAACCCTAACCCTCAACCTAGACCTCAATCTAACACATACCCTCACCCTCACCCTAACCCTCACCTTAAACCTCACCCTAAACCTCACCCTCACCCTGAACCTCATCCTAAACCTCACCATCACCCTAACCCTAACCCTAAACGTATCCTTAACCCTAGCCCTAACCCTAACCCTAAACTTAAAACTAACACTCACTCTCATCGTCACTCTAAACATAACCCTAACCGTATCCCTAACCCTCACCCTAAACCTCACCCTAAATCATACCCTCACCCTAATCCTAACCCTCACCCTAACACTTACCCTCACCATAACCCTAAACCTCACACTAACCCTAAACCTAAACCTAACCCTAACCCTCACACGAACCCTCAACCTAACCCTAACCCTAACCCTCACACGAACCCTCAACCTAACCCTAACCCTAACCTTAACTCTCACCCTCACCTTAACCCTCACCCAAACTTCACACTAAGCCTAAACCTCAACCTAACCCTAACCCTAACCCTCACCATCGCCCTCAACTTCACCCTCCCCCTCCCCCTCACCCTAACCCAAAACCTAACCCTAACACTGACTCTTACCCTAATCCTCACACAACCTTAAACTTAACCCTCACCCTCACCATAACTCTAAATCTCACCCTAAACCTAATCCTCACACTAAACCTAAACCTAACCCTAACCCTTATCCTCACTCTAACCCTCACCCTAACCCTAACCCTAACTCTAAGTCTCACCCTCACCCTAACCTTCACCTTCACCCTAACCCTCACCCAAACCCTAAACCTCATACTCAACCTAACCCTCACTCTCACCCTAAAGCTAACGCTAAACCTAACCCTCACCCTAACACTCACACTAAACCTAACCCTCACTCTCACCATAACCCTAACATTAAACCTTACCCTAAACCTAAACCTAACCCTTACCCTCACCATAACCCTAACCCTAATCCTCACACTAACCCTAACACTAAGCCACACACTAAAACTCACCCTAATCCTCACCCTCACCCGAACCCTAACCCTCACTCACACCCTCACCTTCAGCCTAACCCTAAACCTAACCCTAATCCTAACCCTGAACCTCACCCTCACCCTGAACCTAACCCTAACCCTAACCCTCACACTCACCCTCACCCTAACCCTAACCGTATATCTATCACTAAACCTCACCCTAACCCTAACCCTCAACCTAACCCTCAATGAAACACATAAACTCACCCTCACCTTAACCCTCAACCTAACCTTCACCCTAAACCTCACCCTCACACTAAACCTCACCCTAGACCTTACCCTCACCATAACCCTAACCCTAACCCTAACTCTCACTGTCACCCTAACCCTAAACCTAGCCGTATCCCTAACCCTAACCCTAATCCTAACCCTAACCTTAAAACTAACCCTCACTCTCACTGTCACTCTAACCATAATCCTAACCATATCCCTAACCCTCACCCTAACCCTAACCCTCACCCTAACCCTCACCCTAAAACATACCCTCACCCTAATCCTAACCCTAACCATCAACCTAACCCTATTCCTCTCCCTAAAACTCATCCTCACCCTAAAACTCATCCTAACCTTTACCCTCACCCTAAACCTAACCCTAAACGTACCCCTCACCCGATCCCTCACCCTAACCCTAACCCTCAACCTAACCCTAACCCTAACACTAACCCTCACCCTCACCATAGCCCTCATCCTAACCCTAATCCTAACCCTAAAACTCACCTAAACCTAATCCTCACCCTCACACTAACCCTCACCCTCACCTTAACCCTCACCCTCACCATAACCCTCATCCTAAACATAACCCTAAACCTAACCCCAAACCTCACCCTCACCCCAACCATAACCCTAAACCTAACCCTAACCCTCACCCTAACCCTTACCCTCACCTTCACCCTACCCCTCACACTAACCCTAACCCTCCCCCTAACCCTAAACCTAACCCTCATCCTCACACTAACCCTAAACCAAACACTAACCCTTACCCTCACACTAACCCTCACCCTAACATTAACCTTAACATTAAGTCTCACCCTCACAATAACCCTCTCCCTAACCCTTACCTTCAAGCTCACCCAACCCTCAAACTAACCCTAAACCTCAACCTAACCGTTACCCTAACCCTCAACTTCACCCTAACCCTAACCCTAATTCTAACCCTAAACCTAATCTTCACCCTCTCCCTTACCTAAATCTAACCCACACCCTCAACCTCACCCTCACCCTAACCCTCACCCTCACGCTCACCCTAAACCCAACCCTAACCCTCACCCTAACCCTAACCCTAATGCTAACCCTAAAGTTCAACCTTACCCTCACCCTCACCCTAAAACTTAACCTCACCCTAAACCTAACCCTAAACCTAACCCTCACACTAAACCTAACCCTCACCCTCACCCTAACCCTAACAATAATCCTAACGCTAATCCTAAACCTAACCCTCACCCTCACCCTAACGCTCACCCTAACCCTAACAAAAACCCTATTCCTAAGCCTAATCCTAACACTCATCCTCACCCTCACCCTATCCCTAACTCTAACCTAAGCCTAACCCTAACAATAACCCTAACCCTAACCCTAACCCTTATCCTTACCCCACCCCTCAGCCTAATCCTCATCCTAAACCTAATCCTAAACCTCTCCCTAACCCTACAGATCACCCCAACCCTAACCCTCACCCTCACCCTCACCCTAGCCTAACCCTAACCCTAACCCTAATTCTAACCATGAACCTCACCCTTACGCTGAACCTAACATTAAAACTAACACTCACCCTCACCTTCACCCTAACCCTAACCTTAATCGTATCCCTAACCCTCACCCTAACTTTAATCTCACCCTAACACAGACCCTCAACCTAATCCTAACACTAACCCTAAAACTAACCCTCACCTTAAACCTAACCCTCTCCTTAAACCTCACTCTCAATCTAAACCTCATCCTAAACCTTACCCTCACACTAACCATAAACTTAACCCTAAACCTCACACTAACCCTAACCCTAACACTCATCCTAATGTTAACCATAACCCTAAACCTCACCCTCACTCTAACCCTCACCGTCACCCTAACCCTCACCCTTTCCCTAAATATCACCCTTACACTAACCCTCACCCTAACACTAAACCTAACCCTGACCCTTAGCCTCATACTCACCATCAACCTCACCCTAAGCGTAATCCCAAACCTAACCCTAATCCTAAACCTAACCCTCTCCCTCACCCTCACGCTAACCATAAAGCTAAACCTAACCCTAACCCTCACCCTAACCCTCACCCTCAACATAACCCTAATCCTAAAACTCACCCTCAATAAAGCCCTAACCCTAACGCTCACCCTAATGCTAACCCTAACCCTCACCCTCACCCTAACCCTCACAATCACCTAACCCTCACCCAAACCCTAATGCTCACAATTACCCTAACCCTCACCCTCAACTTAATCCTCACACTTTCCCTGAATCTCACCCTAACACTAACCCTCACCCTAACCCTAACCCTAACCCTGACCTGAAGCCTCACCCTAACCATCACCCTATCCCTAAGCCTAAACCTAACTCTCTCCTTCACCCTCATGCTAACCCTAATGCTATCCCTAACCCTAACACTCACCCTCACCCTAACCCTAAACCTAACCCTAACCCTAACAATAACCCTAACCCTAATCCTAAACCTATCCCTAACCCTCACCCTCACCCTAACCCTAACCCTCACCCTCACCCTAACCATAACACTAAACCTAACCCTCACCCTAACACTCACCCTAACACTCACACTAAACCTAACCCACACTCTCACCCTAACACTCACACTAAACCTTATGGTAACCCTAACCCTAAACCTTACCCTCAAACTAACCCTAACCCTAACCTTAATCCTCACACTAACCCTAACCCTAACCCTAACCCTCATCCTAAACCTCACCCTCACTCTAACCCTAACACTAACCCTCACACTAATGCACACCCTCACCCTCACCCTCACCCTCATCCTAACCCTTACCGTCAACCTAACCCTAACCCACACACTAACCCTGACTCTCACCCTAACCCTCACCCTCACCATGACCCTCACCCTAAGCCTAACTGTAAACCTAACTCTAATTCTAAACCTAAACCTCTCCCTCACCCTCATGCTAACCCTAACGCTAACCTTAAACCTAAACCTCACCATAACCCTTACTCTCACCCTAAACCTATCCCTAATCCTCACACTAACTCTAACTCTCACCCTAAACCTAACCCTAACCCTCACCCTCACCCTAACCCTAACCCTCAGTCTTACCCTCACCCTCAGCCTAACCCTAACCATAACACTAATCCTAACACTGAACCTCACCCTCACCCTGAACCTAACCCTAAAACTAACCCTACCCTCATCATCATCCCAACCATAACCCTAAGCCTATACCTAACCCTCATCCTAACCTTAACCCTAACCCTTACTCTAACACATACCCTCACCCTAATCCGAACGCTATCCCTCACCCTAACCGCAGCCTCTCCCTAAACCTCACCCACACCCTAAACCTCACCCGAAACTTTACCCTCACCCTAACCCTTACCCTAAACCTACCCCTCACCTGAACCCTCAACCTAACCCTAATCCTCACCCTCACCCTAGCCCTCATCATATCCCTAAACCTATCCCTAACCCTATCCCTAACCCTCACCCTGACCTTCACCCTCACCCTATCCCTAAAACTCATCCTAACCATAAACCCAACCCTAAACCCAACCCTCATCTTAACCCACACCATAAACCTAAACCTAAACCTAAACCTGACCCTAACACTAACAATCAACCTAACCCTCAGCCTCACCCTAACCCTTACCCTCACATTCACCCTACCCCTAACACTAACCCTAACTGTCACCCTAACCCTAACCCTAATCCTCACACTAACCCTAAACCTAACCCTACCCTTCACACGAACCCTCACCCTAACCCTAACCCTAAACCTAACTCTCACCCTCACCTTAAGCCTCACCCTATCCCTTAACCTCACAGTAACCCAACCCTCACACTAAGCCTAAACCTCAACCTAACACTAACGCTAACCCTCACCCTCACCCTCAAATTCACCCTCACCCTAACCCTCACCCTCACCCTCAACTTCACCCTCACCCTAACCCTCACGCTCACCCTCAAACTCACCCTAACCCAAACCTAAACCTAACACCTACCCTCTCCCTCAGCCTCAATCTAATCCTAAACCTCAACCTCACCGTAAACTGAAGGCTAAACCTAACCCTAACCCTAATCCTCCCCCTAACTTTCACCCTAACACTAACCCTAACACTAACCCTAACCCTCAACCTCAACCTAACCCTCACCCTAACCCTAACTCTAAACCTAAACCTCACACTCACCGTAACCCTAACTCTAACCCTAACCCAAAGCCTAAACCTCACCCTAATGCTAACCCTAAACCGCAACCTCAAACTAGCCCTCACCCTAACCCTAATCCTAACCCTAACATTCAACCTAACCCTGACCCTAACACTAACACTAACCTTCACCCTCACCCTAACTCTAATCCTAACACTAACCCTCAACCTAACCCTAAACCTCACACTCACCGTAACCCTTACCAAACCCTCAACCTAACCCTAAACTTAACCCAAATCCTAACTCTGATTCCAATCCTAACCCTAACCCTAACACTAAACCTAACCCTCACCCTCACCCTCACCCTCACCCTCATCCTCAACCTCATCATAACTCTAACCCTAACCCTAACAATAACACTTACCCTAACCCTAACCCTCACCGTAACCCTAAACATAACCCTCACCCTCACCCTCAAACTCAGCCTAAACGTAAGCCTAAGCCTAACCCTTACCCTAAACCTCACCATAATCCTAACCCTAACCCTAAACCTAAAACTAATCCTCAGCCTCACCCTCACCCTAACCCAAACCCTAACCCTAACCCTCACCCTAACCCTAAACCTAAACTTAAGCCCAACCCTCACACTCACACTCACCCTCACCCAAACCCTAACCCTCACCCTAACCATAACCCTCACCCTAACCCTAACCCTCATGCTAAACATAACCCTCACCCTAACACTAACCCTAACCCTAACACTAACCCTCACACTAACCCTAACCCTCACCCTCACCCTAGCCCTCACCCTAACCCTAATTCTAACCCTCACCCTCACCCTAAACCTGACCCTCATCCTCACCCTAAACCTCACACTAAACCTAACACTAATCCTCAATCTAACCCTCATCCTATTCCTAACCCTAATCCTTACACTAACCCTAAAACTAACCCTAACCCTCACCCTTATCTTAACCCTCACCTTCAGTGTAAACCTCACCTTTACCCTTACCATAATCTCACCCTAACCTCACCCTAACCCTAAACCTTATCCCAAACCTCACCGTAACCGTAAACCTAAACATCACGCTAACCATAACACTCACCCTCAACCTCACCCTCAGCCTAACCCTAAGCCTAAGCCTTACCCTAACCCTCACCCTCACCCGAGCCCTCACCCTTACCCTAATCCTAACCATCACCCTAACCCTAATCCTCACCCCCACCCTCACCCTCAGCCTAACCCTAAGCCTAAGCTGAAACCTAACCCTAAACCTCACACTCACCCTCACCCACACCCTAATCCTAACACTGACCATAACCCTAAACCTAAACCTCAACCTAACCCTCACCCTAACCTTAACCCTAACACTAACCCTAACCCTAACCATCGACCTAACACTCCCCCTAACCCTAAATTTAACCCTAAACCTCACCCTCACCCTAACACTAATCCTAACCCTAACCCTAAACCTCACCCTAACCCTCACCCTAACCCACACCCTCACCCTCACCCTCACCCTAGCCCTCACCCTAACCCTAATCCTAACCCAAATCCTCATCCTAAACCTCACACTAAGCCTAACCTTAACCCTAACCCTAACACTAACCCTCACACTAAACCTAATCCTAACCCTAAACCTCAACGTAACCCTCACCCTCACACTAAACCTAACACTAACCCTAAACTTCACCCTTACCCTAACCCTCCCACTAAAACTCTATATAACCTTAAACCTCACCCTCACCTTAACCCTAACCCTAACCCTAAACCACACCATAACAGTAACCCAAACCCTCACCAGTACCGTCACCCTCACCACAACTCTAACCCTAACCCCAACAATAACACTACCCCTAACCCAAACCTAACCCTAACGGAAAGCCCAACCCTAATTCTAAAACTCACCCTCACCCTAACCCTAATCCTAACCCTAAACCTCAAGCTAACACTAACCCTAACCCTCACCCAAACCCTAGCACTCACCCTAACCCTAATCCTAACCCTAATCCTCATTCTAACCCTCAACCTAAACCTAAGCCTAACCCTCACCCCCACCCTCACCCTCACCGTAACTCTAACCCTAACCCTAACAATAACACTATCCCAAACCGAAACATCACCCTAATCCTAATCCTCACACCCAACCTCAACCTCAGCCTAACCCTAAGCCTAAGCATAACCCTCACACTAACCCTCATACTCACCCTCACCCTAACCCTAATCCTAAACCTAACCCTATCCATAAACCTCAACCTAACCCTCACCCTCCCCCTAACCCTAACACTAAACCTAACCCTAACTCTCACCCTAACCCTCACCCTCACCCTAACTCCAACGCTAAACCTCACCCTCACCCTAACACTAACCCTAACCCTAAAACTCACTCTAAACCTCACCCTAACCCTCACCCTCACCCTCAACCTCACCGTAACTCTAACCCTAACCCTAACAATAACACTAACCTTAACCCTAACCCTAACCCTGACCCTAACCATAACCCTCACCCTCAGGCTCACCCTCACTGCAAACTTAACCCTAATCATAACACTAACAATAAACCTAAACCTAACCCTAATGCTAAACCTAATCCGCACCCCCACCCTCACCCTCACCCTCAGCCTAAGCCTAAGCCTAACCCTAAACCTAACCCTCACCATAATCCTAACCTTAACCCTAAAACTAACCCTAACACTAACCCTAAACCTGACCCTAATCCTCAGCCTCAACCACACCCTAACCCAAACCCTAACCCTAACCCTTACCCTAACCCTAAGACTTAACCTAATCCTAACCCTCACCCTAACAATTACCCTCACCCTAACACTACCCCTAACTCTCACACTAACCCTCACAGTAACCCTAACTCTCACCCTATCCCTAAACCTCACCCTAACCCTAAACCTAACCCTCAGCCTCACCCTAGCCCCCACCCTAAACTTAGTTCTAACCCCAACCCTCACCCTAACCTTAACCCTCATCCTCACCCTAAACCTCACACTAAGCCTAACCCTAATCCTCAATCTATCCCTCACCCTCACACTAAACCTCACCCTAACCCTTACCCTAACAATCACCCTAATCCTAACCCTCACCCTTAGGGGAACATTCACCCTCAGCCTAACCCTCTCCTTAACTCTTATTGTCACGCCCCCCCTAACAGTCACCCTAAACCTAACCCTCATTCGCACACTCACGCTAACCCTATCCCTATCCATCACCCTAACCCTAAACCTCAGCCTCACCCTTACCCTCAACCTAAACCTAAGTCTAAGCTTAACCCTAACCCTATCACTCATCCTCACACTAGCCCTCACCCTAAACCTAATCCTAACCCTAATCCTCATCCTAACCCTCATCCTAACCCGAATCCTAGCCATCACCCAAAACTATTCCACACCCCCAACCTCACCCTCAGCCTAACCCTCAGCCTAAGCCTAAGCCTAAGCCTAACCCTAACCCTCACCCTCAGCCTCACCCTCACCGCAAACTTAACCCAAACCATAACACTGACAATAACCCTAATTTTAACACTAACACTAACCCTAATCCTCACCCCACCCTCACCCTCAGCCTAAGCCTAAAACTAGGCCTAACCCTAATCCTCACTGTAACCCTAAATCTAACCTTAACCCTAACTCTAAACCTAAACCTAAACCTAACCCAAATCCTCAGCTGCACCCTCACCCTAACCGAAATCCTAACCCTATCCCTCACCCTAACCCTAAGCCTAACCCTAACCCTAACCCTAACGCTCACACTCACCCTCACCCTAAACCTAATCCTAAACCTAACCCTATCCCTAACCTTAACCTCACCCTAAGCCTCACACTAGTCCTCACCCTAACCCTAATCCTAAACCTATACCTCATCCTAACCCTAACCCTAACCCTCACCCTAACCCTAACTCTAAACCTCACCCTCATGCTCGGCCTAAGCCTAAGCTTAAGCCTAAGCCTAACCCTAACCCTAAACCTCACCCTAACCTTAACCCTAACACTAAAGCTAACTCTAACCCTAAACCTCACCCTCACCTTCGCCCTAACCCTAACTCTAACCCTAATCTTAAACCTAAACCTCATCCTATCGCCAACCCTAAACCACACCCTTACCCTCACCTTAAACATAACCCTAACCCTAATATTAACAATAACCCTAAACCTAACCCTAACACTTACCCTAACCATAAACATAACACTCACCCTAACCCTAACCCTCAACCTAACACTATCCCTAACCCTAACACTAACCCTCACACTAACCCTAACCATCACCCTAATCCTAAACCTCAACCTAACACTAACCCTAACTCTCACCCTCACCCTAGCCCTCACCCTAACCCTAATACTAACCCTAACCCTCATTCTAACCCTCACCCTAACACTAAACCTAACCCTCACCCTTACCCTAACCCTAATCCTAACCCTAACCCTCAACCTAACCCTAACTCCCACCCTCACCCTAACCCTTACCCTAACCCTCACCCTAACCCTAACTTAACCCGAACCCTAAATCTCACCCTAACCATAAACCTAACCCTAACCCTCACCCTTAGCCTAACCCTCACGTTTACCCTTACCTTCACCCCCACCCTAAACCTCACCCTAACCCTAACACTCAACCTAAAACTCAGCAAACCCTATCTCTAAGACTAACCATAACACTAAACCACACCCTAAACCTAACCCTCAAACTAACACTAACACTCACCCTCACCCTCACCCTCAGCCTAAACATAAGGCTAACTCTAACCCTCACACTCCCCCTCTCCCTAACCCTAATCCTAATCCTAACCCAAACCCTAACACACACCCTCACCATAACCCTCACCCTAACGCTAACTATAAGACTAACACTAAGCCAAACCCTCACCCTAACACTCACCCTAACCCTATCTCTAACCCTAAACCTCAAACTCACACTGACCCTAACCCAAACACTAAACCTCACCCTAACCCTAACCCTAAACCTCACCTTCACCGTAGCCCTCACCCTAAATCTAATCCTAAACCTAACCTTCATCCTAACCCTCACACTAACCCTAACCCTAACCCGGACCCAAACCCTAAACCTCCCCCTCAACCTAACCCTCAGCCTAACCCTAAGCCTAAACTAAACCTAACCCTAACCCACACACTCACCCTCTCCCTAACCCTAATTTTAACCATAACCCTAACACTTAACCTCACCCTAACCCTAAACCTAAAACTAACACTAACCCTAAACCTCATCCTAACCCTCACCTGAACCCTAACTCTAACCCTAAACCTAACACTCACCCTAACCCTAACTCTAACCCTAAACCTAACCCTATACATCCCCTAACTCTAACCCTCATCCTCACCCTCACCGTACCCCTAACCCTAAACCTCACAATAACCCTAAAACTAACCCTAAACCTCACCCTAAAACTTACCCTCATCCTATCACTAACCCTAACTCTAACACTAACCCTCACAGTAACCCTAACTCTCATCCTAACCCTAAACCTCACCCTCATCCTAACCCTAACCCTCAGCCTCACCCTAGCCCCCACCCTAAACTTAATTCTAACCCTAACACTCACCCTAACCCTAACCCTCATCTTCACCCTAATCCTCACACTAACCCTAACCCTAATCCTCAATCTATCCCTCACCCTCACTCTAACACTCACCATAACCCTAACCGTCATCCAAACACTCACCCTAACCCTAACCCTATCCATCACCCTAACCCTAAACCTCACCCTCACCTTCACCCTCAGCCTAAACCTAAGCCTAATCCTAACCCTAACCCTAACATTCACACTCACCCTAGCCCTCACCCTAAACCTAATTCTAACCCTAACGCTCATCATAAACCTCACCATAACCATAATCCTAACCATCACCCAAAACCTATTCCTCACACCCAAGATCACCCTCAGCCTAATCCTAAGCCTAAGCCTAACCCTAGCCATAACCCTCACCCTCAACCTCACCCTCACTGCAAACTTATAGCAAACCATAACACTAACAATAACCCTAATTTAAACCCTAACTCTAACCCTAATCCGCACACCCACCCTCACCCGCAGCCTAAACCTAAGCATAACCCTAGGCCTAAACCTAACCCTCACCGTAACCCTAGCCCTAAACCTAACCCTAAACCTAACCCTAGTCCTCAGCCTCACCCTCACCCTTACCCTAAACTTAAACCTACCCTAACCCTAACGTTCACACTAAACCTCACCCTAACCCTAATCTGAAACCTAAACCTATCACTAACCCTAACCCTCACACTAACCCTCACCCTAGCCCTCACCCTAACCGTAAGTCTAAACCAAAACCTCATCCTAACCCTAACCCTAACCATCACCCTAACCCTAACCCTAACTCTCACATTCATGCTAAGCCTAAGCCTAAGCTTAAGCCTAAGCCGAAGCCGAAACTTAACCCTAACCCTCACACTAATCCTAAAACTAACCCTCACCCTAACCCTAACCCTAACACTAACCTTAACTCTAACCCTAAACCTCTCCCTCACCCTAACAGTAACTCTAAACCTAATCCTAAACCTAACCTCATTCTAACCCCAACCCTAACCCACACCCTTACCCTCACGGTAAACATAACCCTAACCCTAACACTAAAAATAACCCTAACCCTAACCCTAACCCTCACCCTAACCATAACCATAACCATAACCCTCACCCTAAACCTAACCCTCAACCTAACACTAACGCTAACCCTAACCCTCACACTAACCCTAACCATCACCCTAACCCTAAACCTCACCCTAACACTAACCCTAACCCTCACCCTCACCCTAGCCCTCACCCTAACCCTAACTATCATCCTCACCCTAAAACTCACACTAACCTTAACACTAATCCTCAATCTAACCCTCACCTTCACCTGAACCCTAACCCTAACACTCACCCTAAACTTAACCCTCACCCTTACCATAACCCTCACACTCAGCATAACCCCCATTTTTAGCCTTACCGTCACCCCCACCCTAACCCGCACGCTAACCATAACCCTCACCCTAACCCCCCTCCCTAACCCTAACTCTACCCAAAAACCTCACCCTCATCCTAAGCCTAACTCTAACCCTAACCCTAACACTAAACCTCACCCTAACCCTAAACCTCACACTCACCCTCATCATAACCGTAATCCTAGCCCTAAACATAACCCTCACCCTAAACCTAACCCTCAACCTAATACTTTCCCTAACCCTCACACTCACTGAAACCCTAACCCTAATCCTTATCCTAACCCTAACCCTAACCCTCACCCTCAGCTAAACCCTCAAACTAACCCTAACCCTAACACTCACCCTAACCCTAATCATCACACTCAGCCTCAGGCTAACCCTAACCCTAACCCTAACCTAAACCTCAACCTAACCCTAACCCTAAATCTCACCCTCACCCTAGCCCTTACCCTAACCCTAATCCTAACCCTAACCCTCATCCTAAACCTCCCCCTAACCCTAACTCTAACCCTAAACCTCTCCCTCACCCTCACCCTAACCCTAACCCTAACCCTCACCCTAACCCTAACCTTAACCCTCAACTTCATGCTCGGCCTAAGCCTAAGCCTAAACCTAATCCTAACCCTAACCCTCACCATAACCCTAACTGTAACACTAAGGCTAACTCTAACCCTAAACCTCACTCTCACTCTAACCCTAACCCTAACCCTAACCCTAAACCTAAACCTCATCCTAACCCAAAATATAACACTCACTCTCACCATCACCGTAACTGTAAATCTAACCCTAACCCTAACAATAACCCTAACCCTAACCCGAACCCTCACCCGAACCATAACCCTCACCCTAAACCAAACCCTCACTCTAACAAATACCCTCAACCTAACACTAACCTTAACCTTAACACTAACCCTCACACTAAACCTAATCCCAACCCTAAACCTCAACCTAACTCTCACCCTCACACTAACCCTAACACTAACCCTAAACTTAACCCTCACCCTAACCCTCCCACTAAAACTCTATCTAACCCTAAACTTCACCCTCACCTTAACGCTAACCCTAACCCTAACATTAAACCCCACCATAACACTAACCCAATCCCTCACCCGTACCGTCATCATCACCATAACTCTAACCCTAACCCTAACAATAACACTAATCCTAACCCTAAACCTAAACCTAACCCTAAACCCAACCCTAATCCTAACACTCACCCTCACCCTAACCCTAATCCTAACCCAAAACTTCACCCTAACACTAACCCTAACCCTCAACCAAACCCTAGCACTCACCCTAACCCTAATCCTAACCCTAATCCTCATCCTAACCCTCACCCAAACCGTAACCCTAATCCTCACCCGCACCCACACCCTCACCGTAACTGTAACCCTAACCCTAACAATAACACTAACCCAAACCTGAACCATCACCCTAACCCTAATCCTCACACCCAACCTCACCCCCAGCCTAAACCTAAGCCTAAGCATAACCCTCACACTAACCCTCATACTCACCCTCACCCTAACCCTAATCCTAAACCTAACCCTATCCCTAAACATCAACCTAACCCTCCCCCTCCCCCTAACCCTAACACTAAACCTAACCCTAACCCTCACCCTAACCCTCCCCCTCACCCTAACTCTAACCCTAAACTTCACCCTCACCCTAAACAAAACCCTCCCTCTCACCCTCAACCTCACCGTAACTCTAACCCTAACCCTAACAATAACACTAACCCTAACCCTAACCCTAACCCTGACCCTAACCATAACCATAACCCTCACCCTCACCGCAAACTTAACCCGAACCATAACACTAAAAATAAACCTAAACCTAACCGTAACCCTAAACCTAATCCACACCCCCAACCTCACCCTCACCCTCAGCCTAACCCTTCGCCTAAGCCTAACCCTAACCCTAACCCTCAGCATAATCCTAACCTTAACCCTAAACCCAACCCTAACCCTAACCCTAAACCTAACCCTAATCCTCAGCCTCACCCACACCCTAACCCAAAACCTAACCCTAACCCTCACCCTAAACCTAAGCCTTAACCTAACCTTAACCCTCACCCTAACACTTACCTTCACCCTAACACTAACCCTAACTCTCACACTAACCCTCACAGTAACCCAAACTGTCACCCTAACCCTAAACCTCAACCTAACCCTAACCCTCAGCGTCACCCTAGCCCCCACCCTAACCTTAATTCTAACCCTAACCCTCACCCTAACACTAACCCTCATCCTCACCCTAAACCTCACACTAACCCTAACCCTAATCCTCAATCTATCCCTCACCCTCACCCTAATCCTTACCCTAACAATCACCCTAATCCTAACCCTCACCCTTAGGGGAACATTCACCCTCAGCCTAACACTCATCTTTACTCTGACCATCACGCTCACCCTAACAGTCACCCTAACCCTAACCCTCATTCTAACACTCACTCTAACCCTAACCCTATCCATCAACCTAACCCTAAACCCCACCCGCACCCTCACCCTCAGCCTAAACCTAAGCCTAAGCCTAACCCTAACCCTAACACTAAACCTCACCCTAGCCCTCACCCTAAACCTAATCCTAACCCTTACCCTCATCCTAACCCTCACCCTAAACCGAACCCTAACCATCACCCAAAACCTATTCCTCACCCCCAACCTCACCCTCAGCCTAACCCTAAGCCTAAGCCTAAACTTAACCATAACCCTCACCCTCAGCCTCACCCTCACCGCAAACTTAACCAAAACCATAACACTGACAATAACACTAATTTTAACCCGAACCCTAACCCTAATCCTAACCCCCACCCCCACCCTCAGCCTAACCCTAAGCCTAACCCTAGGCATAACCCTAATCCTCATTGTAACCCTCAACCTAACACAAACCCTAACCCTAAACCTAACCCTAAACCTAACCATAACCCTCAGCCGCACCCTCACCCTAACCCAAGCCCTAACCCTAAGCCTAAGCCTAACCCTAACCCTAACGCTCACACTCACCCTCAACCTAAACCTAATCCTAAAACTAACCCTATCCCTAACCTTAACCCTCACGCTAAGCCTCACCCTAGCCCTCACCCCAACCCTAATCCTAAACGTAAACCTCATCCTAACCCTAACCCTAACCCTCATCCTAACCCTAACTCTAACCCTCACCCTCATGCTCGGCCTAAGCCTAAGCTTAAGTCTAAGCCTAACCCTAACCCTAACCCTAACCCTAACACTAAACCTAACTCTAACCCTAAACTTCACCCTCACCCTAAGCCTAATTCTAACTCTACGCTTAAACCTAAACCTCATCCTATCCCCAAACCTAACTCACACCCTTACCCTCACCTTAAACATAACCCTAACCCTAACACTAACAATAACCCTAACCTTAATCCTAACACTCACACTAACCATAACCATAACACTCACCCTAACCCTAACCCTCAACCTAACACTAACCCTAACCCTAACACTAACCCTCACACTAACCCTAACCATCACCCTAATCCTAAAACTCATCCCAACACTAACCCTAACCCTCACCCTCAACCTAGCCCTCACCCTAACCCTAACGCTCATCCTCACCCTAAACCTCACACTCAGCCTAATGGTCAGCCTAACCCTAAACCTAACCCTAACAATAACACTAATCCTAACCCTAAACCTAACCCTAACCCTAAACCTAACCATAATCGTAACACTCAAACTCACCCTAAACCTAATCCTAACCCTAACCCTGACACTAACCCTAATCCTAATCCTAAACCTAACCCTAACCTTCACCCTCACACTAACCCTCAACCTAATCCTCACCCTAACACTAACCCTAACCCTAACCCTCACCCTCAGTCTCAACCTAACCCTAACTCTAACCCCAAAATCTCAACCTCACCCTAACCCTAACTCTAAACCTAACCCTACACCTCACCATAACCCTAACCCTAAACCTCACCCTCACTCTAGCCCTCACTCTAACCCTAATCCTAACCCTAACCTTCATCCTAACCCTCCCCATAACTGTAACCCTAAACCTCACCCTAACCCTAAGCATAAACCTAAGCCTAACCCTAACCTTCACACTCACCCTCACCGTAACGAAAACCCTAACACTAAACATAACAATAACCCTAACCCTAATCCTATCCCTCACCCAAACCATAACCCTCAACCTTACCGCAACCCTCAACCTAACACTTACCCTCACCCTAACCCTAACCCTAACCCTCACCCTCACCCTAGCACTCACCCTAACCCTTACACTCATCCTCATCCTAAACCTCATCCTAAACCTAACCCTCACCCTTACAGTAACTCTCACCCTCAGCCTAACCCTCATGTTTACCCTTACCGTCACTCCCACACTAACCCTCACCCTAACCCTAACCCTCACCCTAACCCTCACCCTATCCCTAACTCTACTGTTAAACTTCACCCTCACCCTAACCCTAATTCTAACACTAACCCTAACACTAAACCTCACCCTAACCCTAAACCTAACCCTCAACCTAAACCTAAACTTAACCCTCACCCTCACATTCAGCCTAAACCTAAGGCTAACCCTAACCCTCACACTAACCCTAATGCTAATCCTAATCCTAACCCTAACCCTAATCCTCACCCTCACCCTAACCCTCACCCTAACCCTAACCCTAACCCTAACCCTAACATTAACCCTCACCCTCAGCTTCACCCTAACCCTAATTTATCACTAAACCTCAACCTCACCCTAACCCTAATGCTAAACCTAAGTCTCACCCTAACCCTAAACCTCCCCGTAACTCTCAACTTAACCCTAAGATTAACACTAACCCTAACCCTAACACTAAATTTCACCCTAACCCTAAACCTAACCCTCACCCTCAACATAACCCTCACCCTCAACCTCACCCTCAGCCTAACATTTCGCCTAACCCTAATCCCAACCCTAAACCTAACACGAAACTAACCCTCACCCTAACTCTCACCCCAACCCTAACCCTAACCCTCACCCTCACCCTAGCCCACACCCAAATCCTAAGTCTAAGATTAACCCTCACCCTAACCCTCACACTAAACCTAACCCCAACACTCACCCTAACCATAACATTCACCCTCACCCTAACTCTAATCCTAATCCTAACCCTAACCCTAACACTCACACTCACCCTCACCTTAACCCTAATCCTAATCCTAACCCTAACACTAACCCTCACCCCCACAATAAACCTCACCTTATCCCTAACCTAACGGTAAACTAACCCTAACCCTAACCCTAACCCTCACCCTAAACTTAACTCTAACCCTAAACCTCACCCTCACCATAACCCAAACCCTAACCCTAATGCTAAACCTCACCCTAAAACTATACCTTACCCTAACACTTACGATAACCCTAAAACTAACACTAACCCTAACACTATCCCTCACACTACCGCTAACCATCAACTTAAACCTAAACCTCACCCAAACCCTAACCCTAACCCACAACTTCACCCTATCCCTCACCCTAACCCTAACCATCATCCTCACCCTAAACCTCATACAAACCCTAACACTAACCCTCAATCTAACCCTCACACTCACCCTAACCCTAACCCTCACCGTCACCCTTACCATAACCCTAACCCTCAGCCTAACCCTCACCTTTACTCTTACTTTCACCCTCATCCTAACCCTCGCCCTAATCCTAACCCTCATCCTAACCCTCACCCTTACTGTAACACTCACACTCGCCTCAACCCTAAAAAAAACCATAACCCCAAAATTCACCCTAACCCTAACCCTCAACCTCACCCTCACCCTAAAACTCACCCTAAACCTAACCCTAAACCTCAATCTCACCCTAGCACTCACCCTAAGCCTAACCCTAACCCTAACGCTCACCCTACCCCTAACCCTCACCATAACCCTAACTTTCACACTAACCCTAACCCTAAACCTCACCCTCACCCTCACCCTAAATCAAACCCTAACCTTAACACTCACTCTAAACCTAAGCCTAAGCCTAACCCTAACCCTAACCCTCACCCTAAATATAACCCTCAACATAGCCCTAACTTTCACACGAAACCTAACCCTTACCCTCACCCTCACCCTAAAACAAACCCTAACTTTAACACTCACACTCACCCTCAATCTAAAGCTAATCCTAAATATAACCCTATCCCTAACCCTAACCCTCACATTATCCATCACTCTAGCGTTCACCCTAACCTTAATCCTAACCCTACACCTCATCCTAACACTCACACTAACCCTAACCCGAACCCGAACCCTCACCCTCACCCTAACCCTAAACATTACCCTCACTCTCGGCCTAAGCCTAAGCCTAACCCTAAGCTTAAGCCTAACCCTAACCCTCACACTAACCCTCACCCTAACACTAACACTAACACTAAAGCTAACTCTAACCCTAAACCACACCCACACCCTAACCCTAAATCTAACCCTAACCCCTAATATAAACCTCACCCTAAACCGAAACCTAACCCTCACCCTAACAGTAACCGTAACCCTAACCCTAACCCTTACAATAACGCTAAACCTAGCCCTATCCCTCATTGTAACCATAACTGTCACCATAAACCTAACCCTCACCCTAACAATTACCCTCAACCTAACACTAACCCTAACCCTAACACTAATCCTGACACTAACACCTAACAATCACCCTAACAATAAACCTCACCCTAACCCTAAACCTCACCGTCAACCTAGCCCTCACCCTAACCCTAACCCTCACCCTAAACCTAGACCGAATCCTAACCCTCAACCTTACCCTAACCCTCAACTTCATCATAACCTTAACCCTAAGCCCCACCGTATGCCTAAACCTAATCCTAACCCTAATCCTCACCCTAATCCCAACCCTAACCCGAACCCTCATGTTAGCCCTCACCCTAATCCTAATCCTAAGCCTAACCCTCATCCTAAAACTCACCCTAACCCTAAACCTCACCCTCACCCTACGCCCAAACGTAAGCCTAATCCTAACCCTAACCATAACCCTCACACTCAACCTCACCCATAACCTAATCCTAAACGTAACCCTATCCCTAACCCTAACACTCACCCTAACCCTCACACTAACCCTAACCCTAACACTAACCCTAACACTAACCCTCACACTAAACCTCAACTTAACACTAACTCTAATCCTAACCCTCACCCTCAGCCTCACCCTCAGCCTATCCCTAAGCCTAAACCTAACCCTAACCCTAACCCTCATACTTACCCTCACACTAACCCTAATCCTAATCCTAACCTAAATCTAACCCTCACCCTAACACTAACCCTCACCCTAACTCTAACACTAACCCTAACCCTAAACTTCACCCTATCCCTCACCCTAACCCTAACTCTAACCCTAAACCTCACCCTCACCCTCACCCTAAACCTAACCCTAAACATCACCCTCATCCTAACCCTCACCCTAACCCTAAAACTAATCCTAAACCTATTCCTCATCCTAACTCTCACCCTAACCGTAACCCTAACTCTCACACAAACGCTAACCCTAACCCAAACCCTAACCCTAACCCTGACCCTCACCCTCACCTACAGCTTAATGTTAAGCCTAACCCTAACCCTAAGCCTAACCCAAACACTCACCCTAACACTAACCCTGATCCTAATCCTAACCCTAACCCTAACCCTAACCCTAACCCTCATTCTAAACATCACCCTAACCCTAACACTAACCCTAACCCTAAACCTCACCTTAACACTAACCCTAACCCTACATCTAACCCTAAACCTCACCCTCACCCTCACCCTCAACCTAAACCTAACCCTAACCCTAAAACTCACCCTAACCCTAACCCTCACACTCACCCTCACCTTCACTGTAACTCTAACCCTAACCCTAACAATAACACGAACCCTCACGTTAACCCTAACACTCACCCTCACCGTAACCCTAACCCTAACACAAACCCTCACCCTAACCCTTACCCTAACCATAACCTAAACCTCACCCTAACTCTAAACCTCACCCTAATCCTAACCCTCACCCTCAACGTAACACTCACCCTCACCTAACCCTAACACTAAACCTCACCCTAACTCTAACCCTAACACTCACCCTCACCCTAGCACTAACCCAAGCCCTAATCTTAAACCTAAACCTCACCCTAAGCCTAAACCTAACACTCACCCTAACCCTAAAACCCTAACAATCACCCTAACCCTAACCATCACCTTCACCCTCAAGCTCGGCCTAAGCATAAGCCTAACTCTAAGGCGAACCCTAACCCTCACACTCACCCTCACACTCACCGTAACCGTAACAGTAACCCTAACCCTAACCCTCACACTAACCCGCACCCTAACACTAACCCTAACCCTAAACCTCACCCTCACCCTAAACCTAACCCTCACCCTCACCCTCACCCTCTGCCTAACACTAAGCCTAACCCTAACCCAAAACCTAACTCTAACCCTCACACTCAAACTCAGCCTAACCCTAAGCCTAGCACTAACCCTAAACCTAACCCTCACCCTAACCTTCACTCTAATCCTAACCCTAAGCCTATTGCTCATCCTAGAACATACCCTAACGCTAATCCTATCCCTAACCCTCACCATAACCCTCACCCTGACCCTCACTCTAAACCTAAACCTAAAGCTAAACCTCACCCTCACCCTAACCCACATGCAAACCCTAACCCTAACCCTCACACTCACCCTCACCTTAAACCTAATCCTAATCCTAACCCTTACCATAATCCTCACCCGCACCCTAACCTTCATCCTAACCCAACCCCTAACATTGACACTAACA
Organism: Dipodomys merriami; assembly: GCF_024711535.1. Classification (NCBI taxonomy): domain Eukaryota; kingdom Metazoa; phylum Chordata; class Mammalia; order Rodentia; family Heteromyidae; genus Dipodomys; species Dipodomys merriami. The sequence continues at coordinate 131,158 of NW_027202325.1, forward strand.
CAAACCCTCAACCTAACCCTCACCCTAAACCTAATTCTAACCCTAACCCTCACCCTCGCCTTAACCGTAACCCTAACCATAACCCTAAACCTCACGCTAACACTAACCCTAAACCTCACCCTCAACCTAAACCTCACCCTTACCCTAAGCCTAAACCTCACTCTCACCCTAGCCCTCACCCTAACCCAAACCTAACCCTAACCCTCACCCTAACCATAACCCTGACCATAACCCTAACTTTCACACTAACCCTAACCCTAACGCTCACCCTCACCCTCACCCTAACCCTAACCTAAACCTCACCCTCACCCTAAACCAAACCCTAACCCTAACACTGACTCTAACCCTAAGCTTAACACTAACCCTAACCCTCACACTCACCCTCAATCTAAACCTAATCCTAAACCTAACCCTATAACTAAGCCTAACCCTCACATTAACCATCACCCTAGTGCTCACCCTAACCCTAATCCTAACACTTCACCTCATCCTAACACTCACCCTAACCCTAACCCTAACCCTTACCCTAACCCTAACCCTAACAATCACCCTCACTCTCGGCCTAAGCCTAAGCCTAACCCTAAGCTTAAGCCTAACCCTAACCCTCACACTAACCCTCACCCTAACCCTAACAGTAACACTAACGCTAACTCTAACCCTAAACCTCACCCTCACCCTAACCCTAACTCTAACCCTAACCCTTAATATAAACCTCACCCTAAACCGAACCCTAACCCGAACCCTCATAGTAACGGTAACCCTAACTCTAACCCTAACAATAACACTAAACCTAAACCTAACCCTCATTGTAAAGATAACCGTCACCATAACCCTCACCCTCACCCTAACACTTACCCTCACCTTAACACTAACCCCAAACCTAACACTAATCCTCACACTAACACTAACCATCACCCTAACCCTAAAACTCAGCCTAACCCTAAACCTCACCGTCACCCTAGTCCTCACCCTAACCCTAACCCTCACCCTAAACCTAGACCTAATCCTAACCCCCTACCTTACCCTAACCCTCACCCTCATCATAACCTTAACCCTAACCCTAAGAATAACCATGACCCTAAACCTAAACTTAAACTTCACCCTCACCCTAACCCTAACCCTGACCCTAACCCTAACGCTAAACCTCAACCTAAACCTAACACTAACCGTAATCCTCACCTTAGGACATACCCTAACCCTAATCTAAACCTAACCCTCACCCTAACCCTCACTCTAACCCTAAACCAAACCCTCACCCTAAATCTAACCCTCACCTTCACCCTTAGCCTCAGCCTAAACCTAAGCCTAACACTAACCCTAAACCTAACTGTCACACTCACAGTCACCATAACCCTACTCCTAACCCTAACACCAACCCTAAACCTATTACTAAACATAAACCTAACCCTCACCCTAACCCTCACTCTAAAGCTAACCCTAACCCTATTGCTCATCCTAGCACATAACCTAACACTAATCCTATCCATAACACTCACCATAAGCCTCAACCTTACCCTCACTCTAAACCTAACCCTAATGCTAACCCTCACCCTCACCCTAACCCTAATGCTAACCCTAACCCTAACACTAACACTAACCTCACACTCAACCTCACCTTAACCCTAATCCTAATTCTAAATCTTACCCTAACCCTCACCCTCACCCTAACTCTCAGCCTAACCCTACCCCTAACACTAACACTAACACTAATCCTCACACTAAACCTCACCCTAAACCTAGTTCTAATCCTAACCCTCACCCTCACCTTAACCGTAAACCTAAACATAACCCTAAACCTCACCCTAACCCTAACCCTAACCCTAAACCTCACCCTCACCCTAAACCTCACCCTAAACCTAACCCTAAACCTCACTCTCACCCTAGCCCTCACCCTAACCCTAACCCTAACCCTCAATCTCGGCCTAAGCCTAAACCTAAACCTAAGCTTAAGCCTAACCCTAAGCCTCAGACTAACCCTCACACTAACCCTCACCCTAACACTAACAGTAACACTAACGCTAACTCAAACCCTAAACCTCACCCTCACCCTAATTCTAACCTTAACCCTTAATATAAACCTCACCCTAAACCGAACCCTAACCCTCACCCTCACAGTAACCGTAACCCTAACCCTAACTCTAACAATAACACTAAACCTAACCCTAACCCTCATTGTAACCCTAAGCGTCACCATAAACCTAACCCTCACCAAAATACTTCTCCTCACATTAACACTAACCCTAACTCTAACACTAATTCTCACACTAACCCTAACCATCACCCTAACCCTAAACCTCACCCTAAACCTAGACCTAATCCTAACCCTCAACCTTACCCTAACCCTCACCCTCATCATAACCTTAACCGTAATCCGCTCCCTATGCCTAAAGCTAATTCTAACCCTAAACCTCACCCTAACTGTAACCCTAACCCTCACCCTCATGATAACCCACACCCTAACCATAAAAATAAACCTAACCCTCATCCTAACGCTCACCCTAACCCTAAACCTAAACCTGACCCTAAACCTAAACCTCACCCTCACGCTCAGCCTAACCCTAAGCCTAATCATACCCCTAACCATAACCCTCACACTCAACCTCACCCAAAACCTAATCCTAAACCTAACCCTATCCCTAACCCAAACCCTCACCCTCACCGTAACCCAAACCCTAACACTAAACCTAACACTAACTCTCACAGTAAATATCAACTGAACACTAACTCTAACCCTAAAACTCACCCTCACCCTAACCCTAACCCTCACCCTCACCCTCAGCCTATCCCTAAGCCTAAACCTAACCCTAACCCTAACCCTCATACTCACCCTCACACTAACCCTAATCCTAATCCTAACCCTAAACCTAACCCTCACCCTAACACTAACCCTCACCCTACCCCTAACACTAACACTAACCCTGAACCTAAACCTCACCCTATCCCTTACACTAACCATAACTCTAACCCTAAACCTCAACCTCACCCTCATCCTAACCCTAACCCTAAACATCACCCTCATCCTAACCCTCACGCTAACACTAACCTTAACACTAATCCTAACCCTAATCCTCATTCTAACTCTCACCCTAACCCTAACCGTAACTCTCACCCAAACGCTAGCCCTAACCCTAACCCTCAACCTCACCCTCACCCTCAGCTTAACGCTAAGCCTAACCTTAACCTAAACCTAATCCAAACACTCACCCTAACACTAACCTTTATCCTAATCCTAACCCTAAGCCTAAACCTCACCTTAAACCCTCACCCTCATCCTAACCCTCACACTAACCCAAACCCTAACTCTAACCCTAATCCTAAACCTCACCCTAACCCTCACCCTAACCCTAAAACTAACCCTAAACCTCACACTCACCCTCACCCTAAACCTAACCCTAACCCTAAAAGTCACCCTAACCCTAACCTTCAGAGTCACCATAATCTTCGCAGTAACTCTAACCCTAACCCTATCAATAACACTAACCCTCACCCTAACCCTGACACTCACACTCACACTAACCCTAAAACACAACCTCACCCTAAACCTTGCCCTAACCCTAACCCTAAACCTCACTCTCACCCTAGCCCTCACCCTAACCCTAACCATAACCCTAACCCTCACCCTAACCATAACCCTCACGATAACCCTAAATTTCACACTAACCCTAATCCTAACCCTCACCCTCACCCTAACCCTAACCCTAACCCTCAACCTCATCCTAAACCAAACCCTAACCCTAACACTGACTCTAACCCTAAGCCTAACCCTAACCCTCACACTTACCCACAATCTAAACTTAATCCTAAACGTAACCCTATCCCTAACCCTAACCCTCACATTAACCATCACCCTAGCGCTCATCCCAACCCTAATCCTAAACCTACACCTCATCCTAACACTCACCCGAACGCTAACCCTAACCCTTAACCTTACCCTAACCCTAACCCTCACCTTTACTCTCGGCCTAAGCCTAAGCCAAAACCTAAGATTAAGCCTAACCCTAACCCTCACACTAACCCTCACCCTAACTCTAACACTAACACTAAGGCTAACTCTAACCCTAAACCTCACCCTCACCCTAACCCTAACCCTTAATATAAACCTCACCCTAAACCGAACCCTAAACCTCACCCTCACAGTAACCGTAACCCTAACCCTAACCCTAACAATAACATTAAACCTAAACCTAACCCTCATTGTAACCATAACCGTCACCATAACCCTAACCCTCACCCTAACACTTACCCTCACCCTAAAAATAACCCTAACCCTAACAATAATCCTCAGACTAACACTAACCATCACCCTAACTCTAAACCTCACCCTAACCCTAAAGCTCACCCTCACCCTAGCCCTCACCCTAACCCTCACCCTAAACCTGGACCTAATCCTAACCCTCAACCTTACCCTAACCCTCACCTTCATCATAACCTTAACCTTAACACCCACCCTATGCCTAAAAATAATCCTAACCCTAAACCTCACCCTAAACCTAACCCTAAACCTCTCCCTCATGCTAGCCCTCACCCTAATCCTAATCCTAAACCTAACCATCATCCTAACCCTCACCCTAACGCTAAACCTAAACATCACCCTAAACCTAAACCTCACCCTCACCCTGAGCCTAACCCTAAGCCTATTCCTAACCCTAACCATAACCCTCACACTCAACCTCACCCAAAACCTAATCCTAAACCTAACCCTATCTGTAACCCTAATCCTCACCCTAACCCTCACCCTAACCCAAACCCTAACACTAAACCTAACAATAACCCTCACAGTAAATCTCAACTTAACACTAACTCTAACCCTAAAACTCACCCTCACCCTAACCCTAATCCTCACCCTCACCCTCAGCCTATCCCTTAGCCTAAACCTAACCCTAACCCTAACCCTCATACTCACCCTCACACTAACCCTAATACTAATCCTAACCCTAAACCTAACCCTCACCCTAACACTAACCCTCACCCTAACCCTAACCCTAACATTAACACTAACCCTAAACCTCACCCTATCCCTCACCCTAACCCTAACTCTAATCCTAAACTCACCCTCACCCTCAGCCTAACCCTAACCCTAAACATCACCCTCATCCTAACCCTCACCCTAAACCTAACCCTAACACTAATCCTAATCCTAATCCTCATCCTAACTCTCACCCTAAACCTAACCCTAACTCTCACCGTAACCCTAACTCTCACCCAAACACTAACCCTAACCCTCACCCTCACCGTCACCCTCAGCTTAACGCTAAGCCTAACCCTAACCCTAAGCCTAACCCAAACACTCACCCTAACACTAACCCTATTCCTAATCCTAAACCTAACCCTAACCGTCACCCTAACCCTCACCCACATCCTAACCCTCACCCTAACCCTAACCCTAACACTAACCCTCACCCAAACCAAAAACTACCCCTCAGCCTAACCCTAACCCTCACCATCAACCCAGCACTGATGCTAACAAAAATGCTCATTCTCAACCTAAGCCTCAGCCTAACCCTAACCCTGACCCTATCCCTTCCCTTACCCTCACGTTCACTCTCACCCTAACCCTAACCCTTACCCTCACCATAACCCTATCCGTCACCCTCAACCTAAACCTCATACTAACCCTTAGGCTCACACTAACCCTCACCCAACCATAACCAGAACCCTAACACCCAACTTAAACGTCACCCTAACCCTAACTCTAACCCTAACCCTCAGTCTCAACCTAACACTCACCATAACACTTATCCTCACACTAACCCTAACCCTAACTGTAACTCTCACACTAAGCCTAACCCTCATCCTAACCCTAAGCTTAACCCTCACCCTAACCTTAACTCTAACCCTAACCCTCACCCTCACCCTAATCCTCACCCTAAACCTAACCCTAACCCTTCCCTAACCGAAAACCTCACCATCACCCTACCCTCAGCCTAACCCTTCCCCTAATCCTAATCCTAACAATAACACTTATTCTCACCCTAAACTTAACCCTAACCCTAACCCTCACCATCACCCTCCCACTCACCAAACTCTCACGCTCAAACTCACCCACACCCTAACGCTCAACATCATCCTAAACATCACCCTAACCCTAACCCTAACGCTAACCTAACCTTATACTAATCCTAAACTTAACCCTAACCCTAACCCTAAACCTAACCCTAAGCCTTACCCTGCCCCTAACCCTAACCATGACCCTAACCCTAAGCCTAACACTAACCCTTACCCTAACCCTAACCCTTACCCGAACCCTAACACTAACCCTAACCCTCACCCTAAAACTTATGCTAACCCTAACCCTCACCCTCACCCTAATCCTCACCCTAAACTTTATCCTCACACTAACCCTAACCCTAACCCTCAGCATCACCCTCACCCTAAACCTAAACCTAAAACTAACCCTCACCCTAAACCTAACCCTGACCCTAACCCTAACCCTAACCCTCACCCTCACTCTCACCCTAATCCTAACCCTAAACCTAACCCTCAGCATCACCCTCACCCTAAACCTAAACCTAAAACTAACCCTCACCCTAAACCTAACCCTTACCCTAACCCTAACCCTAACCCTCACCCTCACCCTCACCCTAATCCTAACCCTAAACCTAACCCTCACACTAACCCTAACCCTTACCCTATCCCTAACCCTACCCCTCAACCTAACCCTCACCCTCTCCCTAATCCTAACCCTAACCCTCACTCTAAACATAACCCTAACCCTAACCCTAACCCTCACCCTAATCCTAAACCTAACCCTAACCCTAACCCTCACCCTCACCCTCACCCTCATCCTAAACCTAACCCTAACCCTAACTCTCAACCTAACCCTAACCCGAATCCTAACCCTAACCCTCACCGTCACCATCACCATCACCCTAACCCTCAACCTCAAACTCACCTTCACCCTAACCCTGAAACTAACCCTAATCTTCACCCTAACCCTAACACTCTGCCTAAACCTAACCCTACCCCTCATCCTAACACTCACCCTAAACCTAACCCTCACCCTAACCCCAATCCTAAACCTCACCCTCACCCTAACCCTCACCCTAAACTTAACCTGACCCACACCCGAACCCTCAACCTCACCCGAACTCTCACGCTCACCCGAACCCTCATGCTCTCCCTCACCCTCACCCTCATCCTAACCCTCACCCTCAACCTAACACTCAACCTAAACCTGATCCTCACCCTAACCCTAACCCTAACCCTTACCTAACCAAAACCCTCAATCTCACCCTCACACTCACCCTAACACTCACCCTCACCATAGCCCTCACCCTAAACCTAAACCTCACACTAAACCTAGCCTAACCTTTAGCCTAAACCTTAGCCTCAACCTAACTCTAACCCTAACCCTCACCGTAACCCTAAAATTCACCCTAACCCTCACCCTAACCCTAACCTTAAAGCTCACCCTAACCCTCACCCTCCATCTCACCCTCATCCTAATTCTCACCCTAACCCTGATCCTCACACTAACCCTAACCTTAAACCTAACCCTAAGCCTCACTCTCACCCTAACCCTAACCATAATTCTAACCCTAATCCTAACCCTAACCCTCATGCTCACCCTCACCCTAATTCTAACCCAAACCCTAACCCTCATCCTCACTCTCACCTAACTCTAACCCTAACCCTAATCCTAATTCTAACCCTCTCCATCACCCTCATCCTAAATCTAAGCCTAACCCTAACCCTAACACAGACCCTCACCCTCAAACTAACCCTAACCCACACTCTCACCCTAACCCTAACCCTAACACTCAACTCTCACCCTAAACCTCACCCTAAAACTAACGCTAACCCTAACCCTCACCATCATCCTACCGCTCAACCTAACCCTAACTCTACCTCTAACCCTAACTCTAACCCTCACCCCAACCCTAACCCTCACACTAAACCTAACTTTAACTCTCACCCTCACTCTATTCCTAACCCTAACCCTTACCTTAACCCTTAATCTAACCCTAACACTCACTCTCACCCTAATCCTCAACCTAACCCTTATCTTTACATTAACCCTAACCCTAACCCTCACCTAACACTAACCATAACCCTCACACTAACCCTCACCCTAGCCCTCACCCTCACCCTAGACCTCACCCTAAACTTAACGCTAAACTTAACCCTCACCTTCACGCTCACCCTCACCCTCAACCTCACCCTCAGCTTCACCCTAACCCTAAACCTAATCCTAACCCTAACCCTGACCCTCACACTCACTCTAAACCTAAACCTAACCTGCACCCTAAACCTAACCGTAACCCTAATGCTAACCCTAACCCTCAACCTCAACCTAACCCAAACCCTAACACTCAATCTGATCCTAACACTTATGCTAACCCTAACCCTCACCCTCACCCTAACCCTGACCCTAACCATTACCCTAACACTCACCCTCACCCTAACCCTAAATGTAACCATCACCCTAACCCTAACCTTAAGCCTACCCCTCAGCCTACCCCTCACCGTCACCCTAACGCTCACCCTCACCCTAACACTAATGCTAACCCTAACCCTCAACCTCACCCTAACCGTCGCCCTAACCCTTACCCTCACCATAACCTTATCCCTCAACCTCAACCTAACCCTCACCCTAACCCTTTCACTCACCCTAACCCTCACCAAAACCTAACCCTAACCCTAACCCTCACCCTAATCCTAAGCCTAGCCCTAACCCTCAGTCTCACACTAACCCTCACCCTAAACCTTATCCTCACTCTAACCCTAACCCTATCCCTAAACGTAACCCTCACCCTAAGTCTAAATCTCATCCTAACACTAATCCTACCGCTCACCCTAACACTCACCCTAACCCTAACCCGAACCCGAACCCAAAGACTAACCCGAACCCTAATCCTCCCCTGAACCTTAACCATCCCGGTCACCCTAAGCCTCACCCTTAGCCTAACCCTCACCTACACCCTAACAATTCCCCTTCCCTGAACCCTAACTCTCACCCTAAACCTCACACTCACCCTAAACATCACCCTAACCCTTACCCTCACCCTAATCCTCACGCTCACCAACACCCTAACCCTCACCCTCACCCGAAACCTCTCACTCTCTCTAACTTCGACCTTCACCTTAAACATCAGCCTAACCCTCACTCTCACCCTAACCCACACTCTAACACTTACCATCACCCTAACCCTAACCCTAACCCTAACCCTAACCCTAACCCTCACACTAAACCTAACCCTCACCCTAATTCTAACCCTAAATCTACCCAGCATCCTAACCCTCAACTTAACCCTAGCCATGAGTGCTAGGATGAGCCTCACTCATAATTTCAACCTGAGCCTAACCCTAAACCTAACCCTAATTCTAAACCTAACCCTCACACTCACACTCACACTCACCCTAACACTTAAACTCACCCTAAACCTAACCCTAACCCTAACCCTCACCCTAACCCTAAATCTAACCCTCACCTTAACCCTAACCCTTCCCCTAAATCTCACCCTAATCCTATACCTAACCCTCATCCTCACCATCAACCTCACCCTAACCCTAAACCTAACCTTAACTATCACCCTAACCCTAACCCGAATCCTAACACTAACCCTCACCGTCACCATCACCCTCACCTAAGCCTCAACCTCAAACTCAACTTCACCCGAACCCTCAAACTAACCCTAACCCTCACCCTAAACCTAACCCTCTCCCTAACCTTAACCCTAACCCTCACCCTAAACCTAACCCTCACCCTAACCATAATCCTAACCCTCAACCTCATCCTAAATCTCAACGTCACCCTAAACCTCACCTCAAACCTAAACCTAACCCTCACCCTAAACCTAACCCTCAACCTAAACCTCACTTTCACCCTAATCCTGACCCTAACCCTAACCCTAAACCTTACCTAAACGAAACCCTCACCCTCACACTCACACTCACACTCACCCTAACCCTAACACTCACCCTCACCCTCACCCTAACACTTAACCTCACCCTAAACCTAACCCTAACCCTAACCCTCTCCCTCACCTTAATCCTCACCCTAACCCTAACCCTAACTCTTACATAACTGAAACCCTCACACTCACTCTCACCCTAACCCTCACCCTCAACCTCTCCCTAAACCTAACCCTAACCCTCACCCTCACCCTAACCCTTACCCTAACCCTAATCCTAACTCTAAATCTAACCTTCACCCTAACTCTAACCCTTACACTAACCCTAACATTAACCCTAAACCTCACCCTAACCCTAACCCTAAACCTCACCCTCACCCTAACACTTAACCTAACCCTAACCCTCACCATAACCCTAACCCTTACCCGATACCTCACCCTCAGCCTCAAACTAAACCTTACCCATACCCTATACCTAACCCTCAGCCTCAACCTAACCCTAACCGTAACCCTCACCATAACCCTAACCCTGAGCCTCACCCTAAACCTCACCCTCACCCTAATCCTCACCCTAACCCTAAACATAACCCTTACCTAACCGAAAACCTCAACCTCACCCGCACACTCACCCTAAAACGCACCCGCACCATAGCCCTCACCGTAAACATACACTTCACCCTAACTCTAAGCCTAAGCCTCACTCTCACCCTCACCCTAACCCTCACCATAACCCTAACCCTAATCTAAACCTAAACCTCATGCTCACCCTCACGCTAATTCTATCCCAAACCCTAACCCTCACCCTCAATCTCACCTAACTCTAACCCTAACCCTAATCTTAATTCTAATGCTCCCACTCACCCTCACCCTACATCTAACCCTAACCCTTACCCAGACCCTCACCCTCACACTAACCCTAATCCTCACGCTATCCCTAACCTAAACCCTAACCCTCACCCAAACCCTCACCCTCAAACTAACCCTAATGCTATCCCAAACCCAAACCCTCACAATAACCCTCACCCTAACCCTTACCCTCACCCTAACCCTGACACTCACCCGCAAAATAACTCTCAATGTAATCCTTACCCTCACCCTTACCCTAACCGAAACATTAACCCTAAACCTCACCCTAACCCTCACCCTAAACCTAACCCTCACCCTCACCTCACCCTAAATATAATCGTCACCCTAACCCTCACCCTCAACGTCACTCTCAACCTCACCCTGACCCTCAACCTCACCCTAACCATAACCCTCACACTACCCCTAACCCTCACCCTAAACCTCACCCTAACCCTCACCCTAACCTTCACCCTCAGCCTAACACTTACACTAACCCTAAGCTAACCCTAACTCTTTTTTTTTAATTGTATTTTATTTTATTTGAGAACATACTGTACAGAGGGGCTACAATTACATGGGCAGGATAATGCATACATTTCTTACCAAGCATTGCAGCCTCCTCCTTTGTTTACCCTTCACTTCCCTTCCCCACCTCCCCCCTCCCCCCACCCAATTTTACCCCTCTCCCCCCACCCAATTATACCTCCCTCCCCCCCCCACACCGACATTGTAAAGCTGGTTTTGACATGACATTTTGTACTTCTCATTGTTGCAACAGGTCCACCTGAATCCTTAAACGACTTGTTTGTCCCCATCTCCTCCACATGTTATACTGACATCAAATATAGTGAAAGCAGGGGTTACACTGTGGGGGAGGGACATACAAAGCAACAAAGAAATAATCTTATAAATGCGTTAGAAACACATGCATCAAAGAAACGAAAACATTAAAATACATATTTAAGGGTTCATTTTCCTAACATCACATTATCTGATCTTTTCCGCTTGGCTCATACCTATACTAGATATTGCAAATAAGGGAAACCATGGGACCTATGCTTCTTTGGGCCTGGCTTACTTCACTTAATATAATTTTTTCCAAACCTTTCCATTTCCTAACAAATGGGGAAATGTCATTCTTTCTGAGGGAGGCATAGAATTCCATTGTGTATATATACCACATTTTCTTGATCCATTCATCTACTGAGGGGCATCTGGGTTGGTTCCATATCTTAGCTATGGTAAATAATGCTGCAATAAACATAGTTGTGCTGGTAGCTTTAGTGTGGTCTTGTTTGTAAACATTTGGGTAAATGCCCAAAAGTGGGATTGCTGGATCATAGGGGAGATCTATGTGAAGTCTTTTGAGGAACCTCCATACTGCTTTCCAAAGTGGTTGAACAAGTTTACATTCCCACCAACAATGAAGTAAGGTTCCTTTCTGCCCACATCCCCTCCAGCATCTGTTGTTGTTAGAGTTCTTGATTTTTGCTGTTGTAACTGGAGTGAGGTGATATCTCAATGTTGTTTTGATTTGCATTTCTTTTATGGCTAGGGATGTTGAACATTTCTTCATGTGTCTATTGGCCATCCTTCTTTCTTCTTCAGAGAAGCTTCTCTGTAAGTCTTTCGCCCATTTATTTATTGGGCAGTTGTTTCTTTGAGGATTTGTTGTTGGGTGGTTTAATTTTTTGAGTTCCAAGTATATTTTAGATATGAGACCCTTGTCCGTTGTATGGCTAGTAAAGATCTTCTCCCAATCGGTGGGCTTTCTATTGATCTTGCTAGCTATGTCATTTGCCCTGCAGAAGCTCTGCAATCTTATGCAATCCCATTTGTCTAACCTTTCTTTGATTTGTTGTGCTTCCGGGTCTCTATTCAGAAAATTTCGACCTGAGCCAAGGAGACCTAGGGTTTCTCCTATTCCATCCTGTATTGTTTTCAGAGTGTCTGCTTTGAGTTCAAGGTCTTTGATCCATTTGGAGTTGATTCTGGTACAGGGTGATATATAAGGATCTAGCTTTAGTTTTCTACATGTAGTTAACCAATTTTGCCAGCACCATTTACTGAAGAGGCTGTCTTTCTTCCATTCTATTGTTTTAGCTTCCTTATCGAAGATTACATGGCTATAGGTCTGTAGGTTCATTTCTGGGTTTTCAATTCTATTCCATTGGTCCTGAGGTCTGTTCTTATGCCAATACCAAGCTGTTTTGATTACTATGGCTTTATAGTAGAGTTTGAAATTTGGTATTGATATTCCTCCAGCAGTGTTCTTTCCGTTGAGGAGCGTTTTTGCTATTCGGGGTCTTTTATTGTTCCATATGAATTTTTGGATTGCCTCCTCTATTTCCCTGAAGAATGAGGGTGGAATTTTGATAGGTATCGCGTTGAATTTGTAGATAGCCTTGGGAAGTATTGCCATTTTCACGATGTTAATCTTGCCAATCCAGGAGCATGGGAGGTTTTGCCATTTTTTAAGTTCTGTGTTGATTTCCTTTTTCAAGATTTTAAAGTTTTCATCATAGAGGTCCTTCACTTCTTTGGTTAAGTTAATTCCTAGGTATTTTATTTTTTGTGGGGCTATTACAAATGGAGTTGCTTTCCTAATTTCAGCCACACTTTTCTCATTGTTGGCATATAGAAAAGCCATTGATTTTGGGGGGTTAATTTTATAACCTGCTACTTTGCCAAAGTTTTGAATCAGCTTGAGTAATTTTGGAGTGGAGTCTATGGGATTCTTTAAATACAAGATCATGTCATCTGCAAAGAGGGAGAGTTTTATTTCTTCTTTCCCTATTTGGATCCCCTTTATGTCTGCATCTTGTCTTATTGCTGTAGCTAGGCATTCTAATACTAGATTGAAGAGAAGTGGAGAGAGTGGGCATCCTTGTCTTGTTCCTGAGTTAAGAGGAAGTGGATTTATTTTTTCACCATTGAGTATAATGCTGGCTGTAGGTTTGTCATATACAGCCTTTATTGTATTGAGGAATGTTCCATGGATTCCTAATTTTTCCAGAACCTTCATCATAAAGGGGTGTTGGATCTTGTCAAATGCTTTTTCTGCATCTATTGAGATAACCATGTGGTTCTTATTCTTGCTCCTGTTGATGTGATGAATAATATTAATTGATTTGCGTATATTGAACCAGCTTTGCATCCCTGAAATGAATCCTGTTTGATCATGGTGTATGATTTTTTGGATGAATTGTTGAAGTCGATTGGCCAAAATTTTGTTGAGAAGTTTTGCATCGATGTTCATCAAAGAAATGGGTCTATAGTTCTCTTTCTTTGATGAGTCCCTGCCTGGTTTTGGGATGAGGGTTATGATGGCTTCATAGAATGTGTTCGGTAGTGAGCTTTCTCTTTCAATTTCATTGAAGAGTTGGAGGAGTATTGGTGTGAGCTCTGCTTTGAAGGCCTTGTAAAATTCCGCTGTAAAACCATCTGGTCCTGGACTTTTCTTAGCTGGGAGGTCTCTTATTGCTGTTTCTATTTCAATGCTTGATATGGGCCTGTTAAGCTGGTTTAACTCATCTTGGTTTAGTTTTGGCATGTCAATATTTGCTAGGAAAAGGTCCATTTCTGTCAAGTTCTCAAACTTATTAGCATAAAGTTTTGAGAAGTATCCCCTTATAATGTTCTGAATCTTGGTTGTTTCCGTGGTGATGTTTCCATTCTCATCTCTGAGTTTATTAATTTGGGTGTGTTCTCTCCTTTTTCTGATAAGGTTTGCTAAGGGTCTGTCAATTTTGTTAAGTTTTTCGAAGAACCAACTCTTTGTTTTGTTGATTCTTTCTATCGTTTTTTTGGATTCTAATTCATTTAATTCTGATTTAATTTTGATTATTTCTTTCCGTCTACTGGATTGGGGTTTATCTTGCTGCTCTTTTTCAAGGAGGTTTAGATGTGTCATTAAATTGTTAGTTTCCGATCTCTCCAATTTGTTGATGTAGGAGCTCAGAGCTATAAACTTGCCTCTGAGTACTGCCTTTGCTGTGTCCCAGAGGAGCTGGTAATTTGTGTGTTCATTTTTGTTGAATAGCATGAACATTTGAATTTCCTTTCTAATCTCTTCCATGACCCACTCATGATTCTGCAGTGTGTTGTTCAGCCTCCATGTGATACCGGACTTTCTTTGGTGGCTTTTGGTGTTGAGTTCTAATTTTATTCCCTTGTGGTCAGAGAGAATGCAAGGTATAACTTCTATGTTTCTGAATTTAGACAAGTTTGCTTTGTGGCCTAAAATGTGGTCTATTTTAGAAAACGTTCCATGTGCTGCTGAGAAGAACGTGTATTCTGTTGCTGCTGGGTGAAATGTTCGGTAAATGTCTGTTAAGTCTAGTTGATCTATGCAGCTGTTTAGATCTGTGGTTTCTCTGTTGAGTTTTTGCCGAGTTGATCTATCTAGTGGGGAGAGTGGTGTGTTAAAATCCCCAACAATTAATGTCTTTGGATCTATATGGGATTTGAGGGAAAGTAGTGTTTCTTTGATAAATTTGGGTGCTCCATTGTTTGGAGAATAGATATTTAGAATTGTAATAGCCTCCTGAAGGAGAGATCCTTTAATTAGTATGTAGCGACCTTCTTTATCTCTTCTCACGAATTTTAGTTTGAAGTCTATTTTATCTGATATTAGGATTGCAACTCCCGCCTGTTTATGAGGGCCGTTTGCTTGGTAGATTTTGTTCCAGCCTTTAACCTTGAAAATATGTTTGTTTTTATGCTAACCCTAACTCTTATCCTCACCCTAAACCTAACCCTAATAGTAACCCTCACCGTCACCCTCACACTCACCCTCACCCTCAACCTAACCCTCACTGTCACCCTAAAAATCACCCTAACCCTAACCCTCACCCTAACCCTAACACTTACCCTAACCGTAAGCCTAACCCTAACCCTCACCCTAACCCTAACCCTAACCCTAATGCTAACCCTAAACCTCAACCTCACTCTAACCCTCAACATAACCGTTACCCTCACTATCAACCTCAACCTGAACCTAACCCTAATCCTAACCCTCACCCTAACCCTAACCCTCACCGTAAAGCTAAACCTAACCCTAGCCCTCAGCCTTTACCTCACCCTAAACCTAACCCTAACCCTAATCCTCACTGTATCCCTAAGCATAACCCTAACACTCACCCTAACCCTCACCCTCCCAGTAACCCTAATGCCAACATTAATCTTCAACCTCACCCTAAACCTCGCCCTAACCCTTACCCTCACTCTAAAACTCATCCTCACCCTAACCCTAACCCTAACCCTAATACTAACACTAGACCTCACCCTCACCCTAACCCTAAACCTAAGCCTAACCCTAAGGCTAACAACTAAACCTCAACCTCTCCATAACCCTCACCTTAACCCTAACCCTCACCCTCAACCTCACCCTAACCCTAACCCTAACATTAACCCACTCCCTAACCCTCACCCTAACACTAACCCTAACCTTACCCCTCAGCCTAACCCTCACTGTAAACCTAACCCTAACCTTAATCCTCACCCTATCCCTAACCCTAACTCTAACCCTCACCCTAACAATCACCCTCACCATACCCCTAATGCTAACATTAACCCTCAGCCTCACCCTAAACCTCGCCCTAACCCTTACCCTCACTTTAACATTATCCATCAACATCAACCTAACCCTAACCCTAACCCTTACCCTCACCCTAACCCTCACTCTAACCCTAACACTAACACTAACACTAAACCTCACCCTAACCGGCATCCTAACCCTAAGCCAAAGCCTAACCCTCAGTCTCACCCTAACCGTTACCCTTACCGAACCCTAACCCTAAACCTCAGCCTAACCCTCATCCTAACCCTAAACCTAACCCTCACCCTAACCGTCACCCTCACCCTCAACCTCACCCTCAGCTTAACCCTAAACCTAACCCTAGTACAAAACCTAACCCTTACTCTCTCCCTCACCCTAACTCTAAACCTAACCCTAGCCCTATCCCTTACCCTCACCCTAAAACTAACCCTAAACCTAATCCTAAGCCTCACCCTCACCCTAACCCTTATCCTCACCCTAACGCTAAACCTAACACTCAGCCTAACCCTCAACCTAACCTAAACCCAAACCCTAAACTTAAACTTCACCCAATCCCACACCCTCACCCTCACCCTAACCCTAACCATAAACCTATCACTCACTCTAAACCTAACCCTCACCCTAACCCTAACCCTCACAGTCACCCTAACACTCACCCTAACCAACATCCTAACTCTAACCCTCACCCTCACCATAACCCTAACCCTAAACCTAACCCTAACCCTAACCCTCACCCCCACACTCAGGCTAACCCTAACCCTAGCAATTAATCCTAACCCTAACCCTAACCATCACCCTCACCCTCACCCTTACACTAAACTTAACCCTAACCATTACCCTAAACCTAACCCTAACCCTAATCCTAAACCTAAACCTCAACCTCAACCTAACACTTACCCTCACCCTCAACCTCACCTTAACCCTAACACTAACCCTCACCCTCACCCTAACCCTACCCTTCACAGTAAGCCTTACCATAACCCTAACCCTAACCCTACCCCTCAGCCTAACCCTCACCCTAACCCTAACTCTAACCATAACCCTCACGCTAAACCTCATGCTCACCATAACCCTAATGCTAAAATTAACCCTCAACTTCACCCTAAACCTCGCCCTAACCCTTACCCTCACCATAACCATACCTTTCATCCCCACACTAACCCTCACCCTAACACTTTCCCTCACCCAACCCTATCCCTAACCCTAACACTAACCCTCACCCTAACCCTCACCCTAAAACTCACCCTAACCCTCAACCTAACCCTAAGCTAACCCTAACCCTCACCCTTACCATAACCCTCACCCTAACCCTTATCCTCACCCTAACACTAATCCTAACCCTCAGCCTAATCCTGATCCAAACCCTAACCCTAACCCTATCCCTCACCCTAACATTAACCCTAACTCTAACCCTAACTCTCAACCTAACCCTGAAACTCACCCTTACCCTTAACCTCACCCTCAGAGTAAACCTAAACCTAACCCTAATCCAAAACCTAATACTCACCCTCACTCTCATCTTAACTCTAAACCTAACCCTATCTTCACCCTCACACTAACCCTCACCCTCATCCTCACCCTCACCTTAACCTTCTCCCTAACCCTTACCCTCCCACTAACCCTAAACCTAAACCTACCCCTCACCCTTACCCTCACCCTAACCCTAATCCTCACCCTAACACTAACCCTAACCCTACCCCTCACCTTAACCTTCACCCTAAGCCTAACCCTAACCCTAACCATCACCCAAACCCTAACCTGAATCTTAAACCTATCCCTCACCATCACTCTAACCCTTACCCTCACCCTCACCCTAAGCCTAAACCTAACACTCAGCCTACACCTCATCCTAAGCTTAACCCTAAACCTAACCCGCACCCTCACATTAACCCTAACCATAACCCTAACCCTCACCCAAACCCTAAAACTCACCCTCACCTTCAACCTCACCTTCAGCATAACCCTAAACCTAACCCTAATTCAAACGCTAACCCTCAACCTCACCCTCATCCGAACTCTAACCCTAACCCTAACCCTCACCCAAACCCTAAACCCAACACTAACCGTCAACCTAACTATCACCCTAATACTAAACCTAACCCAAACCCTCAACCTATCGCTCACCTCACCCTAAACCTAACCCTAACCCTCACTCTCACCGTAAACAAAACCCTAACCCTAACCATCACACTAACACTAACCCTCACCCTAACCCTAAACCTAACCCTCAGCCAAACCCTCATCCTAAACCCAACCCTAACCCTCAACCTAACCCTAACCCTAAACCTAACCCTAACCCTCACGTTAAACCTAAGCCTCACCATCAGCCTAACCGTATACCTAATCCTAACCCTAACTCTAACCCTCACCCTCTCCCTAACTCTAACCCTACCGTTAACTCTGACCCTCACCCAAACCCTAACCATATCCCTAGCCCTCACCCTAACCTTAAACCTCACCCTAACCTTAACCCTAACAGGCACCCTCACCCTAACCCTAACCCCCACCCTAAACCTCACCCTAACCCTAACGCTAACCCTAACCCTCACCCTCACCACAAACCTCACCCTAACCCGTACCCTCACCATAACCCTAACTCTAACCCTAATCCTCACATTTCGCCTAACCCTAACCCTAACCCTAACGCTCTCCGTAACCCTAACACTCACTCTCACCCTAACACTCAACATCACGTTAACGATCACCCTAACCCTAAACTTCACCCACGCTGTAACACACACCCTCACCCGAACCCTCACCCGAACCCTAACCCTAACCCTGACCCTAACCCTCACCCTAAATCTCACCTTAACCGTAACGCTAACCCTAACCTTCAGTCTCACCCTAACCCTTATCCTCACACTAAACCTAACCCTAACCCTAAAACTCACCCTAACCCTAATCCTAAACCTAACCCTCACAATCACCCTCACCCTAACCTTCAACCTCACGCTCACCCTCACATCACATTAACCCTAACACTAAATCTAACCTGTACCCTAACACTCACCGTCACCCTACCTCACTCTAACCCTAACTCTCAACCACAGCTTAACCCTCACGATCAACCAAACCCTCACCCTGACCCTGAAACTCACCCTCACCCTAACAGTCACCCTCACAATAAACATCACCCTAACGCTAAACTTCACCCTAACCCTAACCCTCAACATAACCCTAACCCTCACCCTAACCATAACCCTCACCCTAACCCTCACCCTAACCAAAACTCTCAACCTCACTCTAACCATAACCCTAACACTAATGCTAACACTAAATCTCACCCTCACCTTCAAACTCACCCTAACCCTAACCCTAAACCTCACTCTCACCCTAACCATCATCCTAACTCTAATGCTAACCCTAACCATCACCTTCACCGTAAACCTCACCCTAAATCTTAACCTCACCATAATCCTAACCCTAACCCTAATCCTCAGCCTAACCCTAACCCTCGCACACACCCTAACCCTCACCATCACCTGAACCCACATCCTCACACTAACATTAACACTAAGCAAAACCCTAACCCTAATCCTAAACCTAACCCTCATCCTCACCCTCACCCTCACCCTAACCCTAACCCTTAACCTAACCTTCACCCCCACCCTCACCTTAACACTCACCTTCACCATAAATATCAACCTAACACTAACCCTCAGCCTTAACCTAACCCTACCCTCACCCTAAACCTAACCCTCACCCTAACGCTCACCCTATCCCTAATGCTAACCCAACACCTCACCCTCACCCTAACCCTCACCCTAACACTTCTCCTCACAATGAACCTAATCCTAAACCTCACCCTAACCCTCACACTAACCCTAATCCTCACCATATCACTAACCCTAACCCTAACCCTCACCCTAATCCTTAACCTCACTCCAACCTTAACTCTTACCCTCACGCTAAACCTCACCCTAAACCTTACCCTCACCCAAACCTGCCAACTAACCCTAACCCTAAACCTACGGCGCACAGTAAACCTCACCCTAACCATAACCCTAATCCATAACCTCAACCTAAACCTAACCCTCACTCTCACCCTAACCCTCAACCTAACCTTTATCCTCACACTAACCCTAATCCTCAACCTTACCTTAACCATCACACTAACCCTTATCATCACCCTATCCCTAACCCTAACCCTAACCCTCACCCTAACCTCACCCTAACCCTAAACCTCACCCTCACCCTAAACCTCACCCTAACCTGCAAACTAAACCTAACCCTAAACCTACGGCTCACCCTAGCCCTCCCCCAAACCAAAACCCTAACCTTAACCCTCACCCTAACCCTAACCTTCACCCTCACCATAACCCTGCCCCTAACACTTACGCTCACACTAACCCTATCCCTAACCCTCACCCTAACTCTAATTCTCAACAGAACCCTCACCCTCACCCTAACCCTCACCTCACACTAGCCCTCAACCTAACCATAACCCTCATGCTCACCGTAACCCTAATGCTAACATTAACCCTCAACCTCACCCGAAAACATGCCCTAAACCTTACCCTCACCATAACCCTATCCGCACCCTTACCCTAACTCTCACCCTAACCCTTTCCCTCACCCTAACCCTCACTCAGCCCTAAACCTAAACCTAAGACTAATCCTAACCCTCACCCTCACCATAAACCTCACCCTAAACCTTACCCTCACCCTAAACCTAAAGCTAACCCTCAGCTTAACCCTCATCCTAATCCTAACCCTAACCCTAACCCTCACCCTAACTTTAACCCTAACCCTAACCCTAACACTCACCCTAGCCTTAACCCTCACCCTGACCCTCAGCCTCAATCTCAGCCTAAGCCTAACTCTAATCCAAAACCTAACCCTTAACCTCACTCTCACCCTAAAACTAAACCTAACCGTAACCATCACCCTCACCCTAACCCTCACCATCATCCTCCCCCTCACCCTTACCCTCTGCCTAACCCTTATCCTCACACTAACCGTAACTCTAAAACTAACCCTCACCCTAACCCTCACCCCAACACTAACCCTAATCCTCACCTTAACCCTCACCCTAACCCTAACCCTAACGATCACACTAACCCTAACCCTAATCCTAAAGCTAACCCTCACCGTCACCCTAAACCTTACCCTAACCCTAAGCCTAAACCTAACCGTCAGCCTAACCCTCATCCTAAACCTAGCCCTAACCCTCACCCTCAGCCTCAACCTAACCCTCACACTCACTCTAAAACTACCCTAAATCTAACCCTACCCTCTCCCTACCCCTCATCCTAACCCTAACGCTAACCCTAACCCTCAACCTAACCCTAATCCTACCCCTAATGCTAAACCTCACGCTAACCCTAATCCTCACCCACACCCTAACCCTCACTCTCAAAGGAACTCTCACCCTCAACTGAACCGTCATCCTCACCCTAACCCTCACCCTCACTCTAAACATCACCCAAACCCTAACCCTCACCCTAACCCTAACACAAACCCTATCCATACACTCACACTCACCCTAACCCACACCCAAACCCTTATTCTCACCCTAACACTAACCCTCAACCTAACCCTAACCAAAATCCTCAGACTAACCGTAACCCTCACTCTAATCCTAACCCTAACTCTGACCCTAACCTTCACCCTCAATCTGACCCTCACCCTCAGCTTAACCCTAATCCTAATCCTATTCCTAATCCTAAACTTCACACTCACCCTAAACCTAACTCTAACCCTAACCCTCCCCCTCACCCTCACCCTCACCCTAACCGTCACCCTCACCCTCACCCTAAACATCACCCTAACCCTAAGCCTCACTCTAACCCTAACCCTGACCCTGCACCTAACCTCAGCTTAATCCTCATCCTCACCCTAATCCTCACCCTAACCCTTAACTTTACTTAACCGAAACCCTCACCCTCACCCTCAGCGTAACCCTCACCCTCACACAAGCCCTCAACCTAATCCTAACTTTAACTCTAAACTTCACCCTCAACCTCCCCTTCCTCAGCCTTAACCTAACCATAACCCTAATCCTAACCCTAAACCTCAACCCCACCCTCACCCTAACACTAACCCTAACTCTAACAATAACCCTCACCCTCATCCTAATTCTAATCCTAACCCTAACAATATCTCTAACCCTAACCCTAAATCTCACCCTAACCCTAATCCTAAAACTTACCCTCAACCATACCCTCACCCTCCTTCTACCCCTCACCCTCACGCTGACCCTCACCATCACACTAACCCTCACAAAAACCCTAACCCTCACCCTAGCCCTAACCCTAACCCTCACCCTCACTTTCCCCCTCACCCTCAGCCTAATCCTAACTCTAACCTTAATCCTAAACTAACCTCACCCTCACCCTCATCCTACCCCTCACCCTCAACCTCACCCTCACCGTCACACTAACCCTCAACATCACCCTAAACATCACCTTAACCCTAACCCTTACACTGAACCTAACCCTAACGCTCACCCTAACCCTCACCCTCAAACTAACCCTCACCCTAAACATTACCCTCACACTAACCCTAACCCTAAACTTCACACTAACCCTAAACCTCACTCTAACCGTATCACGACACCTGATCCTAACTCTCATCCTAAACCTAACCCTAACCCTAACACTCACCCTAACCCTAAATCTAAACCTAACCCTCACCCTCACCCTGATCCTCACCATCACCCTAACGCTCACCCTAAACCTAACCCTCACCCTAAACCTAAACCTCAACCTAAACCTAATCCTCACCCTGACCCTCACCCTAACCCTAACGCTAGCCCTCACCCTAACCCTTATTTAACACTAACCTGTACCCTAAACCTAACCCTCATCCTAACAATAACCCTCACACTAACCCTAACCCTAGCCCTCCCCCTCCCCCTCACCCTCAACCTCAACCTAACACTAACACTCATCCTAACCCTAACCCTAAACCTAAACCTCACACTAAACCTATACCTCACCCTAACCCTAATCCTCACAGTAAACATAACAGTCACTCTATCCCTAACCCTATCCCTCAGCCTAACCCTCACCCTAAACCTAACCCTAACCCTAATCCTCATCCTATCCCTAAACTTAACCCTAACCCTCACCCTAACCCTAAGGCTAACCATAACCCTCACCCTCACACTAATCCTCAACCTAACCCATACTCTCACCCTAATCCTCACCCTCACCCTCACCCTAACCCTAACCCTCACCCTAACCCTCACACTTACAGTCAACCTGACCCTCAGCCAAACCATATCCCTAACCCTCACCCTAACACTAAAACTCATCCTATACCTCACACTCAAACTAACCCTAAACCCAACCCTAACCCTCACCCTAAACCTCACCGTAACCCTAACACTAACCCTAACATTCATCCTCACAATAAACCTCACCCTATACCTTACCCTCACCATAACCCTAACCCTAACCCTAACCCTACTCCTCAACCACACCCTAACCATCACCCTCACCCCAACCGTCACCCTCACCCTCATCCTCATCCTCACCCTAACCCTCTCCCTCACCCTAAACATCACACAAACCCTAACCCTGACCCTAACCCTAACACTCACCCTAACCTTAACCCTCACTCTCACGCTAATCCTCACCATAAACCTAACCCTGACCTAAATGAAACCCTCACCCTAACCCTCACACTAACCCTCACCCTCACCCTAGCCCTCACCCTAACCCTAAGCCGAACCCTAACCCTCAACTTCACCCTAACCCTCAACATAACCCTTTCCCTCAACCTAACCCTAACCCTAATCATAACCTTCACACTATCCCTTACCCTCACCCTAACCCTAACCCTAACCCTATCCCTAACTATCACCCTCACACTGACCCTCACCCTCACCCTAACCCTAACCCTATTCCTAATCCTAACCCTCACAATCACCCTCAACCTAAACCTAAACCTAACCTGAATCTTCACCCTCACCCTCACCCTCACCGAACAGTCACCCTCACCCTAAACACCACCATAACCCTAACCCTCACCCTAACCCTAACCTCAGCTTAACCCTCACCCTCAACCTAATCCTCACCCTAACCCTAATCCTAAGATAAACGAAACCCTCACCCTCACACTAACCCTCACCCTCACCCTAGCCCTAACCCTAACCCTAACCATAACACTTACCCACACCCTAACCCTCACCCTCATCCTCACTCTAACCCTAATCCTAACCCTAATGTTCACCCTACCCCTCTCCCTAACCCTAAATGTAACCCTAACCCTCAACCTCATCCTAACCCTCAAGCTCACCGGAACACTCACCCTCACCCTAAACCATATTCTCACAACAGTCATCACCCTAACGCTAACCCTCAACCTAACCCTAACCCTAACCCCCACCCTAACCCTAACCAGTACAGTAACGCTCACCCTAACCCTTACCCACAACATAATCCTAACACTCACCCTCAACCTTACCATCACCCTAACCCTTTTACCCTCACCCTAACCCTCACCCTAACCCTCAACCTAACCCTCACACTAACCCTAACCCTCACCCTCGCCCTAACGCTCACCCTAAACTTTACCCTCACCCTCACTCTAACCTTCACCCTAACCTTTACCCTGACCCTAAACCTAACCCTAACCCTAAACCTAACCCTCACCCTAACCCTAAACCTAACCCTCAACCTAAACCTTACCCTATCCCTAAACCTGACCCTAACATTCACCCTAAACTTAACCCTAACCATCACACTAACCCTATCCCTAACCCTCACCCTCACCCTCAGGCTAACTCTAATACTAAACCTAACCCTCACCCTCACCCTAACTCTAACCTTAAACCTAACCCTAACCCTCAACTTAACCCTCAACCTCACCCAAATCCTCAACCTAACCTTACCTTAACCCTTACCTAAACTAAACCCTTACCCACACCCTCACCCTAACCCTCACCCTCACCCTAGCCCACAACCTAACCCAAACCCTAAACCTAACCTTCACACTAACCTAACCATAACCCTCAGGATAAAACTTATCCTAACCCTAAACCTAAAACAAAACTTCACCCTAACCAAACCCTAACCCTAAACCTAACCCTCATCCTAATCCTCACTCTAACCCTAATCCTAACCATAATGCTCACCCTACACCTCTCCCTAACCCTAAATGTAACCCTAACCCTCATCCTCATCCTAACCCTCAAGCTCACCTGAACACTTACCCTCACCCTAAACCATACTTTCACAACAGTCATCACCCTAACCCTAACCCTCACCCTAACCCTAACCTCAGCTTAACCCTCACCCTCAACCTAATCCTCACCCTAACCCTAATCCTAAGGTAAACGAAACCCTCACCCTCACACTAACCCTCACCTTCATCCTAGCCCTAACCCTAACCCTAACCATAACACTTACCGACAACCTAACCCTCACCCTCATCCTCACTCTAACCCTAATCCTAACCCTAATGCTCACCCTACCCCTCTCCCTAACCCTAAATGTAACCCTAACCCTCACCCTCATCCTAACCCTCAAGCTCACCTGAACACTCACCCTCACCCTAAACCATACTCTCACAACAATCATCACCCTACCCCTAACCCTCAACCTAACCCTAACATTAACCCCCATCCTAACCCTAACCTTTACCCTAACCCTTACCCTAACCCTTACCCACAACATAATCCTATCGCACACCCTCAACCATACCATCACCCTAACCCTTACCCTCACCCTAACTCTCACCCTAATCCTCACCCAACCCTCACACTAACCCTCACCCTCACCCTCGCCCTAACGCTCACCCTAACCTTTACCCTCACCCTCACCCTAACCCTCACCCTAACCTTTACCCTGACCCTAACCCTAACACTAACCCTAAACCTAACCCTCAAACTAACTCTTATCCTAAACCTAAACCTAACCCTCACCCTCACCCTAACCCTAACCCTAACCCTCACACTAACCCTAACCTTAACCCTCAGCCTAACGCTCATCCCAACCCTAACACTAACCCTAACCCTCCCCCTAACCGTAACCCTACCCATAAAACTCGCGCTAACCCTAACCCTCACCCTCACCCTCAGGCTAACTCTAATACTAAACCTAACCCTCACCCTCACCCTAACTCTAACCCTAAACCTAACCCTAACCCTCACTTTAAACCTCAACCTCACCCTAATCCTCAAACTAACCTTAACTTAACCCTTACCTAAACTAAACCCTTACCCTCACTCTCACCCTAACACTCACCCTCACACTAGCCCACACCCTAACCTTAACCCTAAACCTAATCTTCACACTAACCCTTACCATAACCCTCAGTAAAACCTTATCCTAACCCTAAACATAAAACAAAACTTCACCCTAACCAAACCCTAAACCTAACCCTAACCCTAAACCTAACCGCAAACTAAACCTAACACTAACCCTAACACTAACCCTCAGCCTAACCCTAACCCTAACCCTCACCCTAAACCTAATCCTAACCCAAACCCTCAACCTAACTGTAAACCTCACCCTCATCCTCAACCTCACTCACAGCCTAAACCTAGTGCTAACCCTAATCCTAACCCTCACCCTAACTCTAACCCTAAACTAAACCCTCACACTCACCCTCACCCTCACCCTAACCCTAACCCTCACCCTAACCTTTACCCTCACCCTCACCCTAACTTTCACCCTAACCTTTACCCTGCCTCTAACCCTAACCCTAACCCTAAACCTAACCCTCGCACTAACCCTAAACCTAACCCTCAACCTAACAGTTATCCTAAACCTAAAATTAACCCTCACACTAACACTAACCCTAACCCTAACCTTCACACTAACCCAACCCTAACCCTAAGCCTAACGCTCATCCTAAACCTAACCCTAACTCTAACACTCACCCTAACCGTACCCCTAACTCTAACACTCACCCTAATCCTAACCCTCACCCTCACCATCAGGCTAACTTTAATACTAACCCTAATACTAACCCTCACCCTAACCCTAACTCTAACCCTAAACAAACCGAAATCTCACACTTACCCTCAACCTAACCCTAAACCTATCTCTAACCCTCACCTAAACCTAACCCTAAGCCTATCCCTCACACTAAACATCACCCTAACCCTTACCCTCACCATAAACCTAAATCTAAACCTAATACTCACCCTAAACATAACCCTCAACTACATTCTAAACCTGAACCTGACACGAACCCTCACCGACACCCTAACACTCTTCCTAACCCTAACCCTAATCCTAAACCTAAGCCTAACCCTCAAAGTCACCCTAAACCTGCACCTAACCCTAACCCTCACCTACAACCTCACCCTAATCTTCACCCTAACCTAACCCTAACCCTACCCTTCACCATAACACTCATACTAACCCTAACCCTAATACTAACCTTCAACCTAACCCTAAACCTAGCCCTAACCCTCACCCTCACACTAAACCTAAACCTAAGGCTAACACTCAACCTAACACTAATCTTCACCCACACCCTACATCTCACCCACACTTGAACTCTCAACATCTCGCTCACACTAAACATCACCCAAACCCTAACCCGCAAATTAACCTTTGCCCTAACACTAAACCTAACCCTAACCCTAACCCTAACCCTAACCTCAGCGTAACCCTAACCCTGACGTAAAGGAAACCCTCACCCTCACCCTCACTCTAACCCTCACCCTCACCCTAACCCTCACCATCCCCCTAACCATAACCCTAACCATCAATGTCACCCTCACCCTCACCCTCAGCCTAAACCTAACTCTAACCCTAACGCTCACCCTCACCCTAACCCAAACCCTAACCCTAACCCTCACCCCAACCCCAACCCTAACCCTCACCCTAACACTAACCCTCATCCTCACCCTCACCTTAATCCTAACCCTAACGCTAATTCTAACCCTCACCCTCACCCTAACCTTTACCCTGACTCTCACCCTAACCCTAACCCTAACCCTCACAGTAACCCTAACCCTCATCCTAACCCTCACGTTAACCCTCAACCTCATCCTAATCCTCACCCTAACCTAGCCTTAACCCTTACCTAAGCTAAACCCTCACCCTCACCCTCACCCTAACCCTCACCCTCACCCTAGCCCACACCCTAACCCTAACACTAAACCTAACACTCACACTAACCCTAAACCTAACACTCAGCCTAAACCTTATCCTAACAGTAAACCTAAAACTAACCTTCACCCTAACTAAACCCTGACCCTAACCCTAACCCTAACCCTCACACTAACCTTAAACTTAACCCTGAGCCTAATGCTCATCCTAACCCTAACCCTAACCCTAACCCTCAACCTAAACCTAATCCTAACCCTAACCTTCACCCTAACCCTAAACTCACCCTCACTCTCAGCCTAAAGCTATTGCTAACCCTAACCCTAACCCTCACCCTCAACCTAATTCTAACCCCAAACCAAGCTCTCCCCCTCCCCTTCACACTCACTCTAACCTTCACTCTAACCCTAACCCTCACCCTCAACATCACCCTCACCCTCAGCCCAACCCAAGTCCTTACTCTAATCCTAAACCTCAACCTATACCTGACCCTAACCCTAACCGTAATCCTAACCATCACCCTAACCCTCACCCTCACCACAGTCCACAACCTAACCCTAACCCTAAACCTAACCCTCACACTAACCCTAACCCTAACCCTGAGCCTAACCCTAACCCTCAGCCTAACGCTCATCCTAAACCTAACCCTAACCCTAACCCTAAACCTCAACCTAACACTCATTCTAACCCTAACCTTAACGTTAACCCTAAACCTGACCCTCAATTTAACACTCTCCTAACCCTAATTCTAACCCTAACTCTCACCCTCACCCTAACCCTAATCCTAACACTAACCCTAAACCTCACCCTAGCTATCACCCTAACCCTCAGCCTCAGCCTAAACATCACCCTAACCTTAACCCACACCCTAACCCTAGCCCTAACCCTCACCATAAACCTCAGGCTAACCCTAACCCTCACCCTAACCCTAAAACTACACCTCACCCTACCCCTCACCCTAACCCTTACCCTCACCCTAACCCAAAACCTAACCCTCACCCTCACACTAGCCCACACCCTTACACTAATCCTAACCATAACCCTAAACCTAAACCTAAACCTCACCCTCACCCAAAACCTCACCCTCACCCTAACCCTAACCCTAAACCTCACACTCACTCTAAACCTAACCCTAACACTAATGCTAACCCTAAGCCTCACCCACACCCTAACCCTTACCCTCACCCTCTCCCTCACCCTTACCTTAAACCTACCCTTTCAGCCTAACCCTCACATTAACCCTTACCTTCACTATAAACCTAACACTAACCCTAATCCTCATACTAACCCTAAACCTAACCCGAACACTAACCCTCACTTTAACCCTCACCCTAATCCTAACCCTGACCCTAACCCTCACCCTAATGCTAACACTAAACCTAAAACTCAACCTCACCCTAACCCTCACTGTCACCTTAACACTCAACTTCACCATAATCCTCACCCTAACCCTAAACCTCAAACTAAACCGCACCCTAACTCTTACCCTCAAAATAACCTTAACCCTAACCCACACCCTAACCCTCACCTTCACCATCACCCTCACCCTCACCCTAACCGTAATCCTAATATTCACCCCAACCCTAACTCTCACCCTAACCCTCGCCCTCACCCTAGCCCTCACCGTAGCCCTCACCCTAAGCCTAACCCTAACACTCACCCTCACCCTAAACCTCAGCCTCACCCTAAAACTAAACCTAATCCTAACCCTATTCCTCACCCTCACCCTCACTGTAAACCTAACCGTAAACCTAATGCTAACCCTAAACCTCTCCCTCACTTTTACCGTAATCCTAAACCTCACCCTAACCCTAATGCTATACCTAACCCTAACCCTCACCCTAACACTAATGCTAACCCTAATACTCAACCTCACACTAAACCTCACCCTAAACCTTACCCTCATGCTAACCCTCACGTAACCCTAAAACTAAACCTAACCCTCACACAAACACTCACCCTAAACCTTACACTAACCCTATCCCTCACCCTAACCCTCAACATTCCGTTAACCTCACACTAACCCTAACCCTAACCCTACACCTCACCCTAACGCTAACACTGAACTGAACCCTAACACTAACCCACACCTTTACCCTACACCTAACCCTCATCCAAACGCTCACCCTAACCCTAATACTAACCCTATCCCGCAACCTCATCCTAACCCTCACCCTAACGCTTACCCTCACCCTAACACTAACGGTCACACTAAACCTAACCCACACACTAACCCTAGCCATAATCCTCACCCTAACCCTCATCCTAACCCTAAACCTAACCCCCAACCTAACCCTAACCCTAAACATTACCCTAACCACAACCCTCACCCTCACCCTCACCCTCACCCTAAACATCACCCTAACCCTAACCCTAACCCTAACCCTCACCTTAACCCTAACCCTCACCTTCAACCTCACCCTCAGCCTAATCCTCACCCTAAACCTAACCCTAACCCTTTCCTAACCGAAAGCTGCATCCTCACACTAACCCTCAACCTAACCCTCGCCCTCACCCTAGCCCTCACCCTAAGCCTAAAGCTAACCCTCACCCTCACCCTCAAACATATCCTCAACCTCATCCTCACCCTAACCCTAAACCTAATCCTAACCCTAATCCTCAACCTCACCCTAACTCTAACCCTAATGGTAAACCTAATGCTAACCCTAACCATAAACCTTTCCCTAACCCACACCCTAACCCTAACCATAATCCTCACCCTAATCCTAATCCTAACCCTAACCCTAACCCTCAACCTAAACCTAACCCTAAACATTACCCTAACCCTAACCCTAACCCTCACCCTCACCCTCACCCTCAGCCTAACACTAACCCTAACCCTACTCTTAACCCTAACACTCACCCTCACACTCACCCTAACTGGAACCCTAACCATAAACCTAAACCTCCCCCAATCATAAACCTATCCCTAACCCACACTCTAACCATAAATATCACCCTAACCCTAAACCTAACCCTCACCCTCACCCTAACCCTAACCCTCACCCTAACTCTCACCTTAACCCTAACGCTAACCCTAACCCTCAACCTCAACCTAAACCTCACCCTAACCCATGCCCTGACCATAACCCTAAGGGTAACCCTAATCCTTATCCTCACACTCACTCTAACCCTAACCCTCACCCTATCACTCACCCTAACCCTAACCCTCACCCTCACCCTAACCCTCACCGTCACCTTATCCCTCAACCTAACCCTAACCGTCACCCACACCCTAAAACTCACACTCACCTAAACCCTCACCCTAACCCTAACCCTAACCCTCACCCCAACCCTAACCCTCACACTAACCCTAACTTTAACCCTCACACTCACCCTAACCCTAAACCTAACCCTTAGCCTAACCCTCACCCTAACCCTTAATCTAACCCTTACCCTCACTCTCACCCTAATCCTCAACCTAACCCTTATCCTTACACCAACCCTAACCCTAACCCTCACACTAACCCTAATCCTGACCCTATCCCTAACCATAACCCTCACCCTAACCCTCACCCTAACCCTAACCCTAACCCTCATCCTAATCCTAAACTTCACCCTAACACTCACACTCACCCTAACCCTCACCAACACACTAACTCTCACCCTCAATCGAACCCTAACTCTCACCCTAACCCTCACCAACACCCTAAGCTACACCCTCAACCGAATCCTCACTCTTACCCTCACCCTCACCATTAACATCACCCTAACCCAAACCTAAACCTACCCCTCACCCTCACCCTGTCATCCTAACCCTTATCCTCACCCTAAACCTAACCCTAACCCTAACCCTAACCCTCACCCTAACCCTAACCCTCACCTGAACCCTCACTCTCACCTTCACCCTCACCGTAAACATCACCCTAACCCTAAACCTCACGCTAACCCTAACCCTAACCCTCACCCTAACCCTAACCTTCACCTTAAACGTCACCCTCACCCAAATCCTCACCCTAAACCTAACAATAAACCTTTCCTAACCAAAAATATCACCCTCACCCTAGCCCTCACCCTAAACTTAACCCTCACCCTCACTCTCACCCTCACCCTCAGCCAAACCTAACCCTACCCTAACCCTAACCCTCACCCTCACCCTCACCCTCACCCGCAACCTAACCCTAACAATAACCCTAACCCTCACCCTAACACTGAACCTCAACCTCACCCTCACCCTAACCCTAATCCTAACCCTAACTCTAATCCTAACCCTCACCCTCACCCTAAACCTCACCCTAACCCTTACCCTCAACTTCTCCTAAACCTAATCCTAACCCTCATACTAACCCGAACCCTCACCCTAACCATACCACTAAACCTAACCCTTACCCTCACCCTAAACATAACCCTAACAGTAACCCTAAACCTAAACTTAGTCCTCACACAAACCCTAACCCTCACCCACACATTAACCCGAACGCTCACCCGAACCCTCACCCTAACCCTAACCCTAAACCTAACCCTAACACTCCCACTAATCCTAACCCTCACCCTAACTGTAACCCTACACATCAGCCTAAACCTCAACCTAACACTAACCCTAATGCTAATCCTTTCCCTATCCTTAAATAAAACCCTAACCCTCACACTCATCCTAGCCCTCACCCTAACCCTACCCCAAACCCTAACCCTCACACTAAACCTAACCCTCACCCTATCACTAAACCTTCCCCTCAGCCTAAGACTCACCCTAACCCTAGCCCTAAACCTAAACCTAATCCTCACCCTATCCCTAACCCTAACCCTAACCCACACACTCACCCTAGCCCTCACCCTAACCTCATCCTAACCCTATCCCTAAACTTAAACCTCACCCTCATCCTAACCCTCACCCTAACCCTTACCCCTAACCTAATCCTATCACTGACCCTAACCTTAACCCTAAAACTCACACTAACCCTAACCCTCACCCTAATCCTAACCCTACCCCACAGCATATCCCTCATCCTAACCCTAACCCTAATCCTATCCCTCAACCTAAGCCTAACCCTAACGTTAACCTGAACCCTCACCCAAAACCTAACCCTCACCCTCACCCTCACACTCAGCCTCAGCCTAATCCTAACACTAGCCCTAATCCTAAACCTAACCCTCACCCACAGCCTCACCCTAACTCTAACCCGAACCCTAATGATAAACCTCCCCCTTCACCCAAACCCTCACCCGAACCCTCACACTCACCCTACGGCTCACACTCACCTTAACCCTAAACCTAACCCTAAACCTCACCCTCACCCTCAAACTCACCCTAACCCTAAGCCTCACTGTTACCCTAAACCTCACCCTAACCCTTAACCTTACACTAACCCTAACCCTCACACTAAACCTAAGCCTCACCCTCACCCTTACCCTAACCCTACTCTCACCCTAACCCTCAACCTAAACGTAACGCTCACCCTCACCCTATACCTAACCCTAACCCTAACCCTCACCCTAACCCTAACCCTCAAACTCACACTAACCCTAACCCTCACACTAAACCTAACCCTCACCCTCACCCTAACATTAACCCTACCCCTCACCCTACCCCTCACCCTCAACCTAGCCCTCACCCCTAACCTAATCCTAACCCTGACCCTAAATTTAACCCTAAAACTCACACTAACCCTAACCCTCACCCTAACCCTAACCCTACCCCACAGCCTAACCCTCATCGTAACCCTAACCCTAACCCTATCCCTCACCCTAACCCTAACCCTAACATTAACACTAACCCTCACCCAAAACCTAACCCTCACCCTCACCCTCACCATCACCCTAACTCTAAACCTAACCTTACCCCTCACACTCACCCTCACCCTCACCCTAACCCTAACCCTCACCTTAACCCTCACCCTAATCCTAACCCTGATCCTAACCCTCACCCTAAAGCTAACACTAAACCTAAACCTCACCCTCACCCTAACCCTCACCATCAACCTAACCCTAACCCAAACACGAACCCTCACCTCAACCTAACCCTCACCCTTACCCTAAACTTAAACCTAACCCTAATCCTCTCCCTAACACTCAACCTCACCCTCACCTTAAGCCTAACCCTAACCCTAATCCTAAACCTAACCCTCACCCTCACCCTAACCCTAAACCTAACCCTAATCCTAAACCGAACCCTCAACTTCACCCTAAATCTACCTCTAAACATCACCGTCACACTCACCCTTACCCTATCCCCAACCCTAAACCTTAGCCTAACCCTAACCCTCACCCTAACCCTAACCATAACCCTCACCCAAACCCTAACAATAACCCTATCCCTCACACTAACCCTTATCCTCACACTTACCCTAAACCTAACCCTAAACCTCACACTAACCCTAAACCTCACCCCAACCCTGACCCTACCCCTCACCCTAAACCTCACCCTAATCCAAACCCTAACCCTAACCAACACCCTAAACCTAACTGTAACCCTCACCCTGATGCTAACCCTCATCCACACCCTAATCCTCACCCTCACCCGAACCCTCACCCTCACCCTAACCCTCACCCTCACCCTAAACATCACCCTAAACCTAACCCTCACCCTAACCCTAATCATAAACCTCAAACTCACCCTCACCCTCAGCCTAACCCTAGTCCTTAACCTAATCATAATACTCACCCTTACCCAACCCTCACACTAACCCTTACCCGATCCTTCACCTAACCCTAACCCTAACCCGCACACTAACCCGAACCCTCACCCTAACCATAAAACTAACCCGAACCCTTACCCGAACCCTAATCCTAACCCTAACAGTAACCCTAACCCTAAAGCTAGTCCTCACACGAACCCTAACCCTCACCCACACTTTAACCCAAACCTTCACCCGAACCCTCACCCTAACCCTAACCATAAACCTAACTCTAACACTCCCACTAAACCTAACCTTCACCCTAACTGTAACCCTACCCATCAGCCTAAACCTCAGCCTAACCCTAACCCTAACCCTAACCCTAATCCTAAACCTAATCCTCACACTCACACTCACCCTATCCCTAACCCTAACATTCACCCTCACCCTAAGGCTAACCCTATCCCTCACCCTCACCCTCAGCCAAACCCTTTACCTCACCTTAACGCTAACCAAAACCCTCACCCTAACCCTAAAACTACCCCTCAAACTAACCCTAAACCTAACCCTCAACCCACCCATGATGCTAACACAAATGCTCATTCTCAAACTAACCCTTAGATTAAACTTTACCCTCAACATAACCCTATCCCTCACCCTCTCCTTAACCCTCACCCTACCCCTTCCCCTCCCCCTAAACCTCATCCTACCCCAAACCCTAACCCTAACCCTAAACTTCACCCTAACCCTCACTCTAACCCTAACCCTAACCCTCACCCTAACCCTCACCCTCACCCTAAACCTAACCCTGACCCTCACCCTAGCTGTCACCCTAACTCTTACCCTCACCCTCACCCTAACCCTAACCCTCACCATAACCCTAAAACTACCCCTCAGCCTAACCCTAACCCTAACCCTCAACCCAACCCTGATGCTAACACAAATGCTCACTCTCAACCTAACCTTTAGATTAACCCTTACCCTCACCATAACCCTATCCCTCACCCTAACCCTCACCCTAACCCTAACCCTCACCCTCACTCTAACTGTCATCATAAGCCTTACCCTCACCCTAAACCTAAACCTAATCCTAAACCTAACCCTCACCCTAACCCTAACCCTCACTCGAACCCTCAGTCTCACGTTCACTGTCACCCTAAACATCAACCTAACCCTCACCCTCACCCTAACCCTAACCCTAACACTGACCCTATCCCTAACCCTCACCTTAAACCTCACCCTCACCCTAATCCTCACCCTAAACTTAACCCTAAAGTTTTCCTAAACAAAAACATCACCCTCACATTAGTCCTCACCCTAAACCTAACCCTAACCTTAATCCTCACCCTCATCCTCACCTTCACCCTCAGCCTCAGCCTCAGCCTCACCCTAACCCTAAACCTAATCCTAACCCTAACCCTGATCCTCACCCTCACTCTAACCGTAACCCTAACCTACACCCTAGCCCTAACCCTAACCCTAACCCTAACCTTAACACTCAACCTAATCCTAACCCTAACCCTAATGCTAACCCTAACCCTCACCCTCACCCTAACCCACACCCTAACCCTCAACCTCAGCCTAAACATCTCCCTAACCCCAACCCTCACCCTAACCCTAAGACTAACCCTCACCTTGAACCTAACCTCAGCTTAATCCTCATCCTCACCCAAATCCTCACCCTAACCCTAACCTTTACCTAACCAAAACCCTCACCCTCACCCTCAGCCTAACCCTCACCCTCACCCAAGCCCTCACCTTAATCCTAAACTTAACCCTAAAACGCACCCTCAACCTCCTCTTCCCCATCAGCCTTACCCTAACCATAACCCTAAGCCTAACCCTAACCCTCAACCCCACCCTCACCCTCACCCTAACCCTAACCCTAACAATAACCCTCAACCTCATCCTAACCTTAACCCTAACAATAACTCTAACCCTAGCCCTAACCCTAAAACTCACCTTAACCCTAATCCTAATCCTAACCCTTAACCTCACCCTCACCATCATTCTAACCCTCACCTTCACCCTGACCCTCACCATCACACTAACCCACACACTAACCCTAACCCTCACCCTAGCCCTAACCCTAACCCTAACGCTCACTTTCCCCCTCACCCTCAGCATAACCCTAACTCTAACCCTAATCCTAAACTAACCTCACCCTCACCCTAACCCTCCCCCTCAGCCTCACCCTCACCCTCACCCTCACACTAACACTCAACATCACCCTAAACATCACCTTAACCCTAAACCTCAAACTGAACCTAACCGTAATGCTCACTCTAACCCTCACCCTCAAACTAACCCTCACCCTAAACATTATCCTAACACTAACCCTAACCCTACCCCTAACCTTCACACTAAATCTAACCGTCAGTCTAACCGTATCCCGACACCTCACCCTAACTCCACCTTAACCCTAACACTAACCCTAACACTCAGCCTAACCCTAACTCTAAACCTAACCCTCACCCTCACCCTAAACCTCACCATCACCCTAACGTTCACCCTAACCCTAACCCTAACCCTCACCCTAACCCTTACTTTAACCCTAACCCTCACCCTAAACCTAACCCTCACCCTAACAATAACACTCACACTAACCCTAAACCTAGCCCTTACCCTCACCCTCACCCTCAACATAACCCTAACACTCATCTTAACCCTAACCCTAAACCTAAACCTCACAGTAAAACTAAACCTCACCCTAACCCTAATCCTCAAACTAAAACTAAAAATCACTCTATCCCTAACCCTACCCCTCATCCTAAACCTAACCCTAACCCTAATCCTCACCCTATCCCTAAACTTAACCCTAACCCTCACCCTAACCCTCACACTCACCCTAACCCTAATGCTAACCCTAAGCCTCACCCTCACCCTAACCCTCAACTTAACCCTTACCCTCACCCTAACCCTCACCCTGACCCTAACACTAACCATCACTCTCGCCCTAATCCTCACCCTAACATTTACCCATACCCTCACCCTAACCCTAACCCTCACCCTTAACCTAACCCTAC
The DNA here is from genome assembly GCF_024711535.1 of Dipodomys merriami. Lineage (NCBI taxonomy): Eukaryota > Metazoa > Chordata > Mammalia > Rodentia > Heteromyidae > Dipodomys > Dipodomys merriami. The sequence continues at coordinate 169,009 of NW_027202325.1, forward strand.
CCCTAGCCCTAACCCTCACCCTAAACCTAACCCTCACTCTTACAGTCACCCTCAAACTCAGCCAAAACCTAATCCTTACCCTAATCCTAACCCTAACCCTCACCCTAACTCTAACCCTAACCCTCAACCTCACCCTAACCATATACCTATCCCTCACCCTAACACTAACACTCACCCTATACCACACCCTCCCCCTAACCCTAAACCAAAACCTAACGCTCACCCTAAACCTCATCCTAACCCTAACAGTAAACCTAACCGTCATCCTCACAATAAACCTCACCCTATACCTTACCCTCACCATTACCCTAACCCAAACCCTAAACCTAATCCTCAACCACACCCTAACCTTCACCCTCACCTTAACCCTCACCCTCACCCTAAACATCACCCAAACCCTCACCCTCATGGTAACCCTAACCTTAACCCTCACCCTAAACCTAACCCTCACTCTCACACTAATCCTCACCATAAACCTAACCCTGACCTAAAAGGAACCCTCACCCTAACCCTCACACTAACCCTCACCCTCACCCTAGCCCTCACCCTAAACCTAACCCGAACCCTAACCCTAACCCTAACCCTAACCCTATTCCTATTCCTAACCCTCAACCTAAACCTAACTCTAACATTAACCCTCACCCTCACCCTCACCCTCACTGAACACTCACCCTCACCATAAACATCACCCTAACCATAACCCACACCCTAACCTAACCTCAGATTAACCCTCACCCTTAACCTAATGCTCACCCTAACCCTAAGACTAACGTGAACGAATCCCTCATCCTCACACAAACCCTCACCCTAGCCTTAAACCTAACCCTAACCATAACACATACCCACACCCTAACCCTCACCCTCATCCTCCCTCTAATCCTAATCCTAACCCTAATCCTAACCCTCATGCTCACCCTACCCCTCTCCCTAACCTTAACTGTATCCCTAACCCTCACCCTCATCCTAACCATCACGCTCACCCGAACACTCACCCTCAACCTAAACGATACTCTCACAATAAATATCAGGTTAACCCTATCCCTCAACCTAACCCTAACTCTAACCCTCAGACTAATGCTCAGCCTAACCCTAACCATAACCATAACCTTCACCCTAACCCAAAACCTACCCATAAAACTCACACTAAACCTAACCCTCACCCTTACCCTCAGGCTAACTCTAATACTAACTCTAACCCTCACCCTCAACCTAACTCTAAACCTAAACCTAACCCTATCCCTCACCCTCACCATATCCCTAAACCTATCCCTAACCCTCACCTTAACCCTAACCCAAAAACTATACCTCACCCTCACCCTAACCCTCACCCTAACCCTCACACTAAACCTCACCCTAACACTTACCCTCACCATAAACCTCACTATAACCCTAATCCTCACCCTAAACCTAACCCTCACCAACAACCTAACCCTCACCCTCAGTGGAACCCTAACCCACACCCTAACACTCACCCTAACCCTAACCCTAACACTATTCCTCAACCTAAACCTAACCCTTAAACTCACCCTAACCCTACACCTACGCCTAACCCTCACCCACACCCTCACTGTAACCCTCACCCTCACCCTAACCCTCACCCTAACCATAACCCTACCCTTCACCCTAAACCTCACACTAACCCTAACTCTAATCCAAACCCTCAACCTAACCCTAAAGCTACCCCTAACCCTCAACTTCACACTAAACCTAAACCTAACACTAACACTCAATCTAACCCTAATTCTCACCCACACCCTAAACCTCACCCTCACCTTAACCCTCACCCTAACTCTAAACATCACCCAAACCCTAACACTCACCCTAACCCTAGCCCTAACCTTCACCTAACCCTAATCCAAAGCCTAATCATAAACCTCACCCTATTCCTCAACATAACCCTAACGCTTGGCTAAAAGAAACTCTCAATCTGAAACTCACACTAACCCTCACCCTCACCCTAACCATCAGCCAAATCCTAACCCTAACCCTAACCCTCACCTTCACCCTAAACCTCACTCTAACCCTTAACCTCACCCTTTCCCTAAGCCTAACACTAACCCTAAACCTAAAACTAAGCCTCACCCTCACCATCACCCTCACCTTTAGCCTAACCCTAACCCTAACCCTATTCCCAATCCTACCACTCTCCCTAAAACTTACCCTAACCCTCACCCTCACCCTAACTTTCACCCTCACCCTAAACATCACCCTAATAATAAACCTCACCCTAACCCTAACGGTAAACCTTACCCTAACCCTAACCTCATCTTAACCCTAACCCTGACGTAAACGAAACCCTCACCCTCAACCTCACACTAACCCTCACCCTACCCTAGCCCTCACCCTCACCCTAACCCTAACTATAACCCTCAACCTCACCCTCAACCTCACCCTCAACCTAAACCTAACCCTAAGCCTAACCCTAACCCTCACCCTCACCCTCACCCCAACCCTAACCCTAACCCTAACAGTCACCCCAAACCTAACCCTCACCCTAACACTAACCCTCACTCTCACCCTCACCCTAATCATAACCATAACTCTAATCCTAACCCTCACTCTCACCATAACCCTCATCCTAAACCATACCCTCACCCTCACCCTAAGTGTAACCCTAAACCTCACAGTAACCCTTACACTCAACCTAATCCTAACCCTAACCTTAACCCTCAACCTCACCCTAATCCTCAACCTAACATTTCCTTAACCCTTACCTAAACTAAACCTTCACTCTCACCCTCACCCTAACCCTCATCCTAACCCTAACCCTACCCTTCACCCTAACCCTCATACTAACCCTAACCCTAATCTTAACCGTCAACCTAATCCTAACCCTAGCCCTTACCCTCACCCTCACACTAACCCTAAACCTAATGCTAACACTCAACCTAACACTAATGCTCACCCACACCCTAACTCTCACCCTCACTCGAACCCTTACCCTCACCTGAACCCTCATCCTCGCTCTAATCCTCACCGTCACGCTAAACATCACCCAAACCCTAACCCTCACCCTAACCCTTGCTCTAATCCTCACCCTAACCCTAAACCTCAACCTAACCCTCACCCTCACGTTAATCCTCAACATAACACTAAACCTTGGCTAAAAGAAACCCTCACCCTAACCCTCATACTAACCCTCACCCTCACCCTAGCCCTCACCCTAATCTTAACCCTAACCCTAAACCTCATACTCACACTAAACCTCACTCTAACCCTTCCCCTCACCCTAACCCTAACCCTAACAATTAGCCTCACAGTACCCGTAACTCTCACCTTAACCCTAACGCTAACCCTAACCCAAACTCTCACCCTCACCCTCAGCCTCACCCTCACCCTCACCTTCAGCCTAACCCTAACCGTAACCCTGTTCCCAAACCTAAACCTCACCCTCACCCTTACCCTAACCCTCACCCTCACCCTAACCCTCACCCTCACCCTAAACATCACCCTAACCCTAAACTTCACCCTAACCCTAACCCTAACCCTAACCCTAAACCTAACCTCAGGTTAAACCTAACCCTGAGGTAAATGAAACCCTCACCGTAAACCTCATACTAACCCTACCCTCACCCTAACCAACACCTTCACCCTAACCTTAATCCTAAACATCAACCTCAACCTCACCCTCACCCTCAGCCTAAACCTAAACCTAAACCTAACCCTAACCCTCACCCTCACCCTCAACCCAACCCTAATCCTCACCCTAACACTAACCATTCATCCTTACCATCACCCTAATCCTAACTGTAACTCTAATCCTAACCCTCACCCTCACCCTAAACCTCACCCTAACACTTACCCGCACCCTCACCCTAACCATCACCTTCACCCTAACCTTAATCCTAAACATCAACCTCAACCTCACCCTCATCCTCAGCCTAAACCTAACCCTAAACCTAACCCTAACCCTCACCCTCACCCTCAACCCAACCCTAATCCTCACCCTAACACTAACCATTCATCCTTACCATCACCCTAATCCTAACCGTAACTCTAATCCTAACCCACACCCTCACCCTAAACCTCACCCTAACACTTACCCTCACCCTCACCCTAACCCTAACCCTAACCCTCACAGTAATCCTAACCCTCACCCTAACCCTAATCCTCACCTTTACCCTCAACCTCACCCTAATCCTCACCCTAACCTAACCTTAACCCTTACCTAAACTAAACCCTCACCCTAAACCCCACCCTCACCCTAGCCCACCCCCTAACCCTAACCCTAAACATAACCCTCACAGTAACCCTAACCCTAACCCTCGGTCTGAACTTTATCCTAACCCTAAAGCTAAAACTAACCTTCAACCTAATCAAACCCTAACCCAAACCCTCACACTAACCCTAAGTCTAACCCTCAGCCTAATGCTCATCCTAACCCTAACCATAATCCTAACCTTCACCCTAAACCTAACCCTAACCCTCAACCTAACCCTAAACCTCTCCCTCAACCTCACACTCACCCTAAGCACAAACCTAGTGCTAACCCTAATCCTAACCCTCACCCTCAACCTAACTCTAACCCTAAACCAAACTCTCTCCCTTCCCCTCACCCTCACTCTAAACCTCACTCTAACCCTACCCCTAAACCTCAACCTAACTTGCATCCTAACCCTAACCCTAGCGCTAACCCTAACCCTGATCCTCAATTTAACCCTCCACATAACCCTAAGTCTAACCCTAAACCTCACCCTCACCCTAACCCTAATCCTAACACTGAACCTAAACCTCACCCTAACTCTCACAATAACCCTCAGCCTCACCCTAAACATCACCCTAAGCTTAACCCACACCCTAACTCTAACCCTAAACCTCACCCTCACCCTAACCACAGCTTAACCCTAACCCAGATGTAAACGAAATCCTCACCCTCACTCTCACCCTAATCCTCACCCTAACCCTAACCCTGATGTAAAAGAAACCCTCACCCTAACCCTCACACTAACCCGCACCCTCACCCTAGCCCTCACCCTCACCCTCACCCTAACACTAACCATCAACCTCACCCTCACCCTCACCCTCAGCCTAAACCTAACCCTAACCTAACCCTAACCCTCAACCTTACCCGCACCCTAACCCTAACAATAACCCTAACCCTCACCCTAATACTAAACCTCAACCTCACCCTAACCCTAATCCTAACCCTAACTCTAATCCTAACCCTCATCCTCACCCTAACCCTCACCCTAACCCTTAACCTCACCTTCACCTAAACCTAACACTAACCCTCACACTAACCCGAACCCTCGCCCTAACCGTAACACTAACCTTACCCCTAAGCCTAAGACTCACCCTAACCCTAAACCTAAACCTAAACATAACCCTCACCCTATCCCTAACCCTAATCCTAACCCTCACACTAACCCTAGCCCTCACCCTAACCTCAGCCTAACCCTATCCCTAACCCTAAACCTCACCCTCATCCTAACCCTCACACTAACCCTTACCCTCACCCTAATACTAACCCTGACCCTAATGTTAACCCTAAATCTCACACTAACCCTAACCCTCACCCTAACACTAACCCTACCCCACAGCCTAACCCTCATCCTAAAACTAATCCTAACCCTATCCCTCACCCTAACCCTAACCCTAATATTAAGCCTAACCCTCACCCTAACCCTAATCCAAAACCTAACCCTCACCCACACACTCACCCTAACTCTATCCCGAACACTAACCATAACCCTCCCCCTCCCCTTCCCCCTCACCCGAACTCTCACTCTCACCCTAATACTCACCCTCACCCTAACCTTAACCCTATCCCTAACCCTCACCCTAAACTTAAACCTCACACATACCATCAACCTCACACTCACCCTAACCCTCATCATCACCCTAAACCTAACCCTAACCATAAACCTCACGCTAACCCTAAACCTAACCCCTCCCCTCACCTGAAACTTCACCCTCACCCTCACCCTAACAATAACCCTCACCTTTATCCCAACCCTAACACTCACCCTAACCCTAACCCTCACCTCAGCCCTCAACCTCATCCTAATCCTCACCCTAAACTTACCCTAACCCTAACCTAAAGTAAACCCTCAGCCTCACCCTAACACAACGCTAAAACTAACCTCATACTAAAGCTAACCCTAATCCTCAGCCTAACGTTCATCCTAAACCTAACCCTAACCCTAACCCTCACCCTAAACCTAACCATAACCCTAACCCTCACCCTATCCCTAACCCTCACCCTCACCCTCACCCTCACCCTAAGCCTAATCCTAAACCTAACCCTCACCCTCACCCTAAAATTAATCCTAACCGTAACCCTCACCCTCACCCTGATCCTAACCCTCATCCTAAACCTAAGCCTCACCCTAACCCTAAACGTAGCCCTAACCATCACCTTCATCCTCATCCTCACCCTTAACCTAACCCTAACCCTCAACCTAAACCTCACCCTCACCCTAACCCTAACCATAACCCGCACACTAAACCTAACCCTCACCCTCACCGTTACCCTAACCCTAACCCTCACCCTAACCCTCACGTTCACCCTAACTCTAACCCTAAACCTAACCCTAACCCTCACACTAACCCTAATCCTAACCCTCACCCTCACCCGAACCTTCACTCTCACCCTCACCCTAAACATCACCCTAACATTAACCCTCACCCTAATTGTAACCCTAAGGCTCAACCTAACCATAACCCTCAACTTAACCATCAATCTCACCCTAATCCTCACCCTAACCTAACCTTAACCCTTACCTAAACTAAACCCTCAACCTAACCCTCACCCTCACCCTAGCCCACACCCTAACCTAACGCTAAACATAACCCCCACACTAACCCTAAACCTAACCATCAGCCTAAACCTTATCCTAAACCTAAAACTAACCTTCACCCTTACCAAATCCTAACCCTAACATTAACCTTAACCCTAACCCTCACACTAACCCTAAACCGAACCCTCAGCCTTACACTCATCCTAACCCTACCACTAAACCTAACCCTAACCCTAAACCTCACCCTAATACTTACTCTCACCATAACCTTAACCCTAACCCACACCCTAACCCTCACCTGAACCCTCACCCTCACCCTAACCGTAACCCTAACCCTCACCCCAACCCTAACCCTAACCCTAACTCTAACCCTCACCCTCAACTGAACCCTAACCCGAACTCTAACCCTATACCTCACCCTAACCCTAACTCTAACCCTAACCCTAACACTTACTCTCATTCTAATCCTCATCCTAAGCCTTTTCCTCACACTAACCCTAAACCTAACCCTCACCATCACCCTCACCCTCACCCTCACCCTAACCATCACCTTCACCCTCACCCTCACCCTAAACATCACCCTAAACCTCACCCAAACCCTAACGCTCAGCCTAACGCTAACCCTAAACCTCACCTTAACCCTAAACCTCACCTTCAACCTCACCCTCAGCCTAATCCTCACCCTAAACCTAACCCTAACCCTTTCCTAACAGAAAACCGCACCCTCACCCTAACCCTCGCCCTCACCCTAGCCCTGACCCTCACCCTAAGCCTAAGCCAAAACCTAACCCTCACCTTCAAACTCATCCTCAACCGCAGCCTCACCCTAACCCTACACCTAATCCAAACCCTAACCCTCACCCTCACCCTCACGCTAATCCTAACCCTAAACCTAATGCTAACCCTAAAACTCACCCTCACCTTAACACTAATCCTAACCCACACCCTACCCTAACCCTAACCCTAATGCTATACCTAAACCTAATCCTCACCCTAAGACTAATGCTGACCTTAATACTCAACCACAACCTAAATCTCACCCTAACACTTAGCCTCATCCTAACTCTAACCCTAACCCTAAACCTAAACCTAACGCTCACCCAAATATTCACCCTAACCCTTACACTAACCCTATTCCTCACCCTCACCCTAACCCTCACCATATCCCTTTTCCTCACACTAACCCTAACCCTTACCCTACACCTCATCCTAATTCTAACCCTAAACTCAACCCTAACCCTAAACCTCACCCTAACCCTAAACTCAACCCTAACCCTAAACCTCACCCTAACCCTAAACCAAACCCTCATCCAAATGCTCACCCTAACCCCAACACTAACCGTATCCCTCACCCTCACCCTAACCCGAACCCTTTACCCGCACCCTAAGCCTAACACTACCCCTAAAACTAATCCTAACCCTAACACTCACCCTCACACTCACCTTAACTCGAACCCTAAGTGTAAACCTAACCCTCAACCTAACCATAAACCTATCCATAACCCACACCCTAACCCTAAACATCACCCTAAACCTAACCCTAACCCTCACCCTCACCCTAACCATAACACTCACCCTAACCCTTACCCTCACCGTCACCTTATCCCTCACCCTAAACCTAACCGTGACTCACACCCTAACACTCACACTCACCCGAACCCTCACCCTCAGCCTCACCGTAACCCTAACCCTAACCCTCACACCGACACTAACCCTCACCCTAACCCTAACTTTAAACCTCACACTCACCCTAACCCTAACCCTACCCCTTACCCTAACCCTCACCCTAACCATTAATCTAACCTTAACCCTCACTCTCAACCTAATCCACAAACTAACCCTTAATCCTTACACTAACCCTAACCCTAACCCTCACACTAAACCAAATCCTCACCCTAACCCTAACCATAACCCTCACCCTCACCCTAACCCTAACCCTCACCCTAATCCAAACCCTAAACCTAACCCTCACCCTCACCCTAACCCTCACCTTCAACCTAACTCTCACCCTAACCCTAAACCTCACCAACACCCTAACTCTAACCCTCACCCTAACTTTCACTCTCACCCTAACCCTCACCAACAACCTAAGCCACACCCTCAACCGAATCCTCACTCTCACCCTCACCCTCACCCTAAACATCACCCTAACCCAAACCCTCAACTTAACCCTAACCCTAACACGCACCCTAAACCTAACCCTCAACTTAAACCTCACCCTCACCCTAAACCTAATCCTAAACCATTCCTAACCGAAAACCTCACCTTCACCCTAAACCTTACCCTATCCCTCACCCTCACCCTAGCCCTCACCCTAAACCTAACGCTAAACTTAACCCTCACCCTCATGCTCACCCTCACCCTCACCCTCACTATCAGTCTCACCCTAACCATAAACCTAATCCTATCCCTAACCCTGACCCTCACGCTCACTCTAAACCTAACCCTAACCTGCACCCTAAGCCTAAACCTAACCCTAATGCTTACCCTAACCCTCAACCTCACCCTAACCCTAACCATAACACTCAACCTAAACCTAATCCTAATCCTAATGCTAACCCTAACCCTCACCCTCACCATAACCCTGACCATAACCCTTACCCTAACCCTCACCCTCACTCTATCCCTAACCCTAACACTCACCCTAACCCTAAATCTAACCCTAACCCTAATCCTATCCCTCAGCCAAACCCTCACCTTCACCCTAATCCTCACCCTCTCACTAACATTAATGCTAACCCTAACCATCAACCTCAACCCAACCGTCGCTCTAACCCTTACGTTCACCATAACCCTATCCCTCAACCTCAACCTAACCCTCACCCTAAACCTTACACTCAGCCTAACCCTCATCCAACCCTAACCCTAACCCTAACCTTCACGCTAAACCCCACCCTAACCTTCACCATAACCCTAAGGCTAACCCTAACCCTCAGTCTCACCCTAACCATCACCCTAACCCTTATCCTCACACTAAACCTAACCGTAACCATAACCTTCACAATAGGCCTAACCCTCGTCCTAACCCTAAGCTTACCACTCACCCTAACACTCACCCTAACCCTAACTTTTACCCTAACCCGAACCCTAAACCTAACCCTAAACCTCACCCTAACACTCACCCTGACCCTAAACTTAACCCTCACCTTAACCCTCATCCTCAGCCTAAACCTAACCCTAACCTTCACCCTCACCCCAACTGTCATCCTAACCCTTATTCTCACCCTAACACTAACCCAAACCCTAACCCTCACCCTAACCCTAACCCTCACCCGAACCCTCACTCTCACCTGCACCCTCACCCTAAACATCACCGTAACCCTAACCCTCACCCTAAACCTAACCCTAACCCTCACCCTAAAACTTTCCCTCACCTTAAACCTCACGCTCACCCTAATCCTCACCCTAATCCTAACCCTAACCAAAAATATCACCCTCAACCTTGCCCTCACCCTAAACCTAACCCTAACCTTAACCCTCACACTCACCCTCACCCTCAGCCTCACAATAACACTAAACCTAATCCTAACCCTAACCCTGACCCTCACCCTCACTGTAACCCTAACCCTAACCTGCACCCTAACCCTAAACCTAACCCTAACACTCAACCTTACCCTAACCCTAAACCTAATCCTAAACCTAAACCTCACCCTCACCCTAACTCTGACCCTGACCCTAACACTTACCCTTACCCTCACCCTCACTCTCACCCTAACCCTCACCCAACCCTAAACGGAACCCTAACACTCACCCTAACCCCTAGCCTAACCTTCACCCTAACCCCAACGTTAACCCTAACCCTCAGTCTCAACCTAACCCTCACCCTAACCCTTTTCCTCACACTAACCCTAACCCTAACCATAAACCTCACAAAAAGCATAACCCTAATCCTAACCCTAACCCTGCCTCTCACCCTAACCCTAACCCTAACCCTAACGCTCAACCTAACCCTAACCTTCACCCTCACCCTAATCCTCACCCTAAACCTAACCCTAACCCTTACCTAACCAAAACCCTCACAATTAACCTCACCCTCTCCCTCACCCTCAGCCTAACCCTGACCCTAACACTAATCCTAACCCTAACTCTTACCCTCAACCTAAACCTAACCCTAACCCTAACCCTCACCGTCACGCTCCCACTCACCCTCACCCTCACCCTAACCTTCACCCTAACGCTTACTCTCACACTAAACCTAACCTTTACACTAAACCTAACCCTCACCCTAAACCTAACCATAATCCTCACCTTAACCCTCCTCCTAACCCTAACCCTAACCCTCAACCAAGCCCTAACCCTAAACATTACATTAACACTAACCCTCACCCTCACCCTCAGCCTAACAAAAACCCTAACCCTAATCCTAACCCTAACACTCACCCTCACACTCACCCTAACTCGAACCCTAATCGTAAACCTAACCCACACCCTAATCCTAAACATCACCCTAACCCTAACCCTAACCCTCATCCTCACCCTAACCCTAACCCTCACCCTAACTCTTACCTTAACCCTAACGCTAACCCTAACCCTCACCCTCACGCTAAACCTCACTCTAACCCATACCCTCACCATAACCCTAAGGGTAACCCTAAACCTAATCCTCACACTCACCCTAACCCTAACCATCACCCTACCGCTCACCTTAACCCTAACCCTCACCCTCTACCTAACCCTAATCCTAACACTAACCCTAAACCTCACCCTAGCTATCACCCTAACCCTCAGCCTCAGCCTAAACATCACCCTCACCCTCACCCTTACGCTAAACCTAACCCTAACCCTCTCCATAACCCTCACCCTAACCCTAAAACTAAATCCTCACCCTCACCCTAAAACTAAAGCTAACCCTAACAGTCACCCTCACCCTAAAGCTCACCCTAACCCTTACCCTCACCCTAACTCTAACCCTAACCCTCACACTAACCATAACCCTCACCCTAACCCTAAACCTACCCTTCACCCTAAGGCTCACCATATCCCTAACCCTAACCCTAATACTCACCCTAACCCTAAACTTCATCCTAACCCTTGCCCTCACCCTAAACCTAACCCTAATCCTTACCTAACCGAAACCGTCATGCTCACACTCATCCTCACCCTAACGCTCACCCTCACCATCGCCCTCACCATAACCCTAAACCTAACCCTCTCCCTAAACATAACATTAACTTTAACCCTCAACATAACCCTCACCCTTGCCCTAACCCGAACTTTAACCCTCAGCCTAACCCTCACCAAAATCCATACACTCACCCTCACCCTCACCCTAACCCTCACACTAAACCTAAACCTCACCATAACCCTAACACTAACACTAAACAAAACCCTCATCCTATCCCTCAAACTAAGGCTAAACCTTACCCTAACCCTCACCCTCACCATCACCCCAAACCTAACATTGAACCTCACCCTCACCCTAATCCTTAACCTCACCCTAACCCTAAAACTTACACTTACCCGAACCCTCACCCTAATCCTAACATTCACCCTAACCCTAACCCTACCCCTTATCCTAACCCTCACCCTAACCCTAACCCTAACCCTAACCCTCACCCTAACACTAACCCTAACCCTATCCCTATCCCTCAAATACACCCTAACCCTCACCCTAACCCTAATGCAAACCCGAACCCTAAACCTCAACCTAACCCTAACCCTAAACCTAAACCTCACACTAACTGTAACCATCACCCCAACCATAAACTTCATCATAACCCTGACCCTCACCCTAACCCTAATCCTAACCCTTACCTAAATGAAACGCTCTCCCTCACCCTCTCCATCTCCCTAACCCGCAACCTCACATTAGACCTCAACATAAACCTTACACTAAACTTAACAATAACCCTCACACTAACCCTCACCCTCACACTAAACCTAACCCTAAGCCTCAACCTCACCCTCACCATCACCCTAAACCTCACCCTCACCCTCACTCTCCACCTAACCGTAAACCTAACCCTCACCCTAATCTTAAACCTCACCATAACCCTAACCCTAACCATCACCCGCACACTCACACTATACCCAAACCTAAACCTCCCCCTAACCCTCAACCTAACCCTAATGGAAACCCTAAACCTCACCCTCACCTTAATCCGAAAGCTAACCCTAACCCTCACCCTCAACCTAAACCTCACACTAATCCTTACCCTCACCCTAACCCTAACCCTAACTCTAACCCTCATATTGACCCTAACCCTCATCCTAACAGTAACCCTACCCCTCATCCAAAGCCTCACCCTATAACTAACCCTAACCTAAACCCAAACCTAACTCTCATTGTCACCTTAACCCTCACCCTCAACCTAATATTAAAATTACCATTAACCATCACCTTAACCTAACCCTAATCCTAAACCTCACACTAACACTCACCCTAACCGTAACCCTAACCTTCACACTAACACTAACCCTCACCTTAAACCTAAACCTAACACTCACCCTCACCCTCAAGCTCATCCTCAGCCAAACCCTAACCCTAACACTAATCCTAACGCTAAGCCTCATCCACACTCTCCCCCTCTCCCTAACCCTAACCCTAACCCTCACCCTCACCCTAACCCTGACCCTAACCCTTACCCTTACCCTCACCCTCACTCTTACCATAACCTTAACCCTTACACTCACCAAAACCCTATTCCTCACCCTCAACTTAATCCTCATCCTAACCCTAATCCTACTTCACACCCTAACCCTCACCCTAACCCTAACACTCAACCTAACCCTAACCCTCACGTCACCCGAATCCTCACCCTAAACCTAATCCTAACGCTTACCTATCCAAAACCCTCACCCTCAACCGCACCCTCTCCCTCACCCTCAGCCTAACCCTTACCCTAACCCTAATCCTAACCCTAACTCTTACCCTCACTCTAAACCTAAACCTAACCCTAATCCTCACCGTCACCATCCCTCTCACCCTCAACCTCACCCTAACCCTCACTCTCAAATTCACACTCACCCTAACCCTCACCATCACCCTAAACATCACCCTAACCCTAAACCTCACACTAACCCTAAACCTTACCCTAACCCTAAACTTAACCCTAACCCTCAACCTAACTCTAAGCCTAAGCATAAACATCACCCTAACCCTAACCCTAACCCTAACCTGCCGAACCCTAATCCTTACCCTAACCCTAACCCTTACCCTAAACTTAACCCTAACCCTAACTCTCACACTAAACCTTATGCTAACCCTAACCCTCATCCTCACCCTAATCCTCACCCTAACCCTTATCCTCACACTAAACCTAACCATAACCCTCAGCATTAACTTCAACCTATTCCTAAACGTAAAACTATCGCTCACCCTAAACCTAACCCTTACCCTAACCCTAAACCTAAACCTCACACTAACCCTCACCCTAAAATTATCCCTCATACTCACCCTAACCCTAACCCTAACCCTAACCCTTACCTTCTCTCTAACCCTGCCCCTCAAACTAACACTCATCCTCACGCTAATCCTAACACTAACCCTCACCTTAAACCTAACCCTAACCCTAACCCTAAAGCTAAACCTCACCCTAACCCTAAACCTTACCCTAAACCTAACTCTAATCCTAAACCTAACCCTAACCCTAAGCCTCACCCTCACCCTCACCCTCACTCTAACCCTAACCCTAACCCTAACCCTCACCCTAACCCGTATGCTATCCCTAAACCTTACCGTCACCATCACCCTCACCCTAACTCTCAACCTCAAACTCACCTTCACCCTAACCCTCAAACTAACGCAAAACCTCACCCTAACACTAAACTTCTTCCTAACCCTAACTCTACCCCCACTCTCACCCTAAACCTTACGCAGACCCTTACCCACACCCTAACCCTCACCCTATCCCTAATGCTAAATCTAACCCTAACGCTTACCCTCAACTTAACCCTAACCCTAAGCCTAACCCGAATCCTCACACTAAACCTAACCCTAACACTACCGCTCAGCCTAACTCTCACCCAAATCATAACACTAATCCTAACCCTATCCCTAACCCTAACCATAACACTCACCATCACCCTAGACCTCACCCTAATACTAACCCTAACCCTAACCATCACCCTCACACTAACACTCACACTAACACTAAGACTAACCAAAACTCTCACCCTAACCCTCACCCTCACCCTAACCTTAACCGTCACCCTTTCCCTCACCCAAACCCTAACACTAACCCTCACCCTCACTGTAACCCTCACTCTAAACCTTACCCTCACCCTAACACTAACCCTAACCCTCACCATAACCCTCACCCTAAACTTAACCCTAACCCTAACCCTAACACTCCCTATAACCCTCACCTAACACTAACCCTAAACCTATACCTCAACTTAACCCTACACCTCACCCTCACCCTAACCTTCAACCTCACCCTAACCCGCACCCTAACCCTAACCGTCACACAAACGTTAACCCTCATGACAAACGGAACCCTCACCCTTAGCCTCACCCTCACCCTAAACATCACACTAACCCTAACCCTCACCCTAACCCTAAACCTAACACTCAACCTATACCTAAGGTCACCCTAACCCAAAACTTCACCCTAATACTCAAACTAACCCTAACCCTAACCCTAACCCTAACCCTCACCCTCACCCTAACCCTAAACTTCACCCTCACCCTCACCCTAAACCTAACCCTGATCCTCACCCTCACCCTCGCCCTCACCCTCACCCTAAACCTACCCCTAACCCTAAACCTCAACCTAAACCTAACACTCACCATAACCCTAAACCTAACCCTCACCCTCACCCTCACCCTAACCCTAACTCTAAACCTCACCTTCACCCTCACCCTCACCCTCACCCTAAGCCTAATCCTAACCCTAAACCTAACCCTAACCCTACCTCTATCCCTCACCCTAACCCTAACTCTCACCCTAACCCTCAAACTAATCCTTAGCCTCACCCTCACCCTAAACCTCACATTAATCCTAACACAAAAACTAACACTAACCCTAACCCTAACCCTCACCCTCACCCTCACCCTAACCCTAACCATCACCCTCACCCTCACGATAAACCTAACCCTAAACCTTACCCTAACCGTAAACTTAACCTAAACCTAATCCTCACTCTCAACCTCACCCTAAACCTAACCCTAACCCTCACCCGCACCCTCACCCTAACCCTAACCCTCACCCTCACCCTCACCCTCACCCTCACCCTAATCCTAACCCTAACCCTAACCCTCACCCTAAACCTAACACTCAACATAACCCTAAACCTAACCCTCACCCTCAGCCTCACCCTAACCCTAACCTTAACCCTCACCATAACCCTCACCCTAACCCTAATGCAAACCCGAAACCTCACCTCACCATAAACCAAAAGCTAACCCTAACTGTCACCCTCACCCTAAACCTCACAGTAACCCTTACCCTCATCCTAACTCTAACCCTAACCCTCACACTAACCCTAACCCTCAACCTAACCCTAAACCTAACTGTGACCCTAACCCTCACCCTATTCCTCACCCTAACCCTATCCCTCTCCCTAACCCTAACCCTAACCCTCACCCTAAACCTAACCCTAAACCTCACCCTAACCCTAACCCTCACACTCACCATCTGCCTACCACTAACCATAACCCTAATCCTAACCCTAAAGCTCACCCTCATACTCACCCTAACTCAAACCGTAACCCTAACCCTAACCCTCACAATAACCCTAACCCTATCCCTAACCCTCACCGTAACCCTAAACCTCATCCTAACCCTAATCCTAACCCTCATCCTAACCCTAACCCTAACCCTAATCCTAACCCTAACCCTCACCCTCACCCTAACTCTAAATCTAAACCTAAACCTAACACTCACCCTCACCCTAACCTCAAACTATCCCTAACCCTCACCCTAACCTTAAAACTCACCCTATACCTCACACTCACCCTAACGCTAACCCTAACTCTAACCCTCACCCTAACCCTAACAATAACCCTAACACTCATCCACACACTAAACCTCACCCTAACACTTACCCTCAACATAACCTTAACCCTAAGCCTAAACCTAATCCTAACCCTAAACCTAACCCTCACCCACACACTAAAGCTAACCCTGACCCTAACCCTAATCCTAATCCTAAACCTAACCCTCACCCTCAAACTCAACCCACCCCTAACTCTAACCCTAACCCTCACCCTAGCCCTAACCCTCACCCTAAACCTAACCCTCAACCTAACCCTAACCCTCACACTCACCCTAAACCTCACCCGAACCCTAACATTATCCCTCTTCCTAACCCTCACCCTCACCCTCACCCTAACCCTAAACTTTACCCTAATCCTCATTCTAACCCTAACCTTTACCCTATCCCTAAACCTGCCCCTCAACCTAACCCTCATCCTCATCGTTATCCTAACACTAACCCTCACCCTAAACCTAAACCTAACCCTAACCCTCACCGTAACCCTAAACCTAACCCTCACCCTAACGCTATCCCTTACCCTAAACCTCACCTTAATCCTAAACCTAATCCGAATCCTCACACTAAACCTAACCCTAACCCTACCACTCAGCCTAACCCTCACCCAAATCATAACACTAATACTCACCCTATACCTAACCCTAACATTAACACTAACCCTCACCATCACCCTAGACCTCACCCTAAGACTAACCCTAACCATAACCATCACCCTCACACTAACACTAACCCTAACCCTAACACTAACCAAAATTCTCACCCTAACCCTCACCACCAACCTAACCCTAACCCTCACCCTTTCCCTCACCCAAACCCTAACCTAACCCTCACCCTCAATCTAACCCTCATTCTAAACCTTACCCTCACCATAACCCTAACCCTAAACCTCACCGTAACCCTCACCCTAAACTTAACACTAAACCTAACCCTAACCCTAACCCTCACCCTCACCCTCACCCTCACCTAACACTAACCCTAAACCTAAAAATAACCCTAACCCTAACCCTACCCCTCACCCTCATCCTAACCTTCAACCTCACCCTAACCCTAACCCTAACCCTTACCGTCACCCAAAAGCTAACCGTCAGAGAACCCTAACTCTCAACCTCAGCCTCATCCTCAGCCTAAATATCACACTAACCCTAACCCTCACCCTAACCCTAAACCTAACACTCAGCCTATACCTAACGGCCACCCTAACCCAAAACCTCACCCTAATCCTCGAACGAACCCTAACGCTAACGATGATCCTAACCCTAACTCTCACCCTCACCCTAACCCTCACACTAACCCTTACCCAGACCCTCACCCTAAACCTCACATTAACCCTAACCCTCAAACTAACACTAACCCTAACCCTAACCCTCACCCTCACCCTAACCCTAACCTTCAACCTCACCCTCACCCTAAACCTAACCCTAACCCTCACCCTAATCCTCACCCTGACCCGAATCCTAACCCTTACCTAACTGACACGCTCTCCCTCACCCTCTCCCTCTCCCTAACCCGCAACCTCATATTAGACCTCACCATAAACCTTACACTAAACCTAACAAAAACCTCAAACTAACCCTCACCCTCACACTAAACCTCACCCTAATCCATACCCTCACCCTAACCCTAACCCTAACTCTAACCCTCACACTAACCCTAACCCTCTTCCTAAGCCTAACCCTACCCCTCACCCTATAACTAACCCTAACTCTAAAACCTAACCCTAACTCTCACCATCACCCTAACCCTCACCCTCAACCTAACCCTAAAATTAACCCTAACCCTCACCTTAACCCTCACCTAAACCTAACCCTAACCCTAAACCTCACACTAACAAGCACCCTAACCGTAAACCTAACCCTCACCCTAATCCTAACACTCACACTAACCCTAACCCTCACCCTAAACCTAAACATAACCCTATCCCTCACCCTCAAGCTCACCCTCAGTTTAACCCTAACCCTAACAGTAATCCTAACCCTAACCCTCACCCACACTCTCACCCTCACCCTAACCCTATCCCTAACCCTCAACCTCACCCTCAGCCTCACCCAACCCTCACCCTCACCCTAACCCTAACCCTAACCCTATCCTGATCGCTCAGCCTAACCCTAACCCTAACCCTAATGCTAACCCTATCCCTCACCCTCACCTTAACCCTCACACTAACCCTTACCCTCACCCTTACCCTAACCATCCCCCTCATTCTAACCCTCACTCTAACCCTCACCCTAACCCTAACCCTAACCCTAACTTTAACACTAACACTAACACCAACCCTAACCCTCACCCTCACCCTCACCCTCAGCCTAACCTAACCCTAACCCTCAATCTCACCCTAACGCTGACGCTAACCCTAACCCTCACCCTCACCCTAACCCTCTCACCAACCCTAACCCTCATCCTAAACCTAACCCTCACATGAAAGGTAACCCTCACCGTAACCCAAACCCTCACACTAACCCTAAACCTAACGCTAACCCTAAACCTCAGCCTCACCTTAGCCCTAATCCTAACCCTCACCCTAACCCTAACCCTAACGCTATACCTAAACCTAAACCTGACCCTAAAAATGATGCTAAGCCTAATAGGAAACCTCACCCTAAACCTCACCCTAACAGTTACCGTCAGCCTAACCCTCACCCTAACCCTATCCCACAGCCTAACCCTAACCCTCAGCCTAAACATTACGCTAACCCTAACCCTAACCCTCAGCCTAACCCTCATCCTAACCCTCAGCCTAAACCTCATCCTAACCCTCACATTCACCCTCACACTAACTGTAAACCTAAACCTAAACCTAACACTCACCCTCACCCTCACCCTAACCTAACACTATCCCTAACCCTCACACTAACCCTAAACCTCATCCTATACCTCACCCTCACCCTAACGCTAACCCTAACCCTAACCCTCACCCTAATCCTCACCCTAGCCCTAATAATAACCCTAACCCTCATCCACACACTAAACCTTACCCTAAACTTACCTTCACCATAACCTTAACCCTAAGCCTAAACGTAAACCTAACCCTCACCCTCAAACTCACCTTACCCCTAAATCTAACACTAACCCTCACCCTAAACCTAACCCTAAACCTAACCCTCAACCTAACCCTAACCTTCACACTCATCCTAAACCTCACCCTAACCCTAATATTACCCTTTTCCCTAACCATCACCCTAACCCTAACCCTAACACTCAACCTAACCCTACCCATACCCATCACCGTCACTGTCACACTAACCCTAAACCTAATGCTAACCCTCACCATAACCCTAATCCCACCCACACCCTAACCCGAACCCTCACCCTCACCCAAACCCTCATCCTCACCCTAACCCTCATCCTCACCCTAAACATCACCCAAACCCTAACCCTCACCCTAACCCTGACCCTCACTCTCAGCCTAACCATAATCCTAACCCTATTGCTAATCCTAACTCTCACCCTCACACTCACCCTAAACCTAACCCTAACACTCACCCTCATCCTCACCCTAACTCTAACCCTATCCCTAACCCTCACCCTAACACTAACCCTCACCCTATACCTCACCCTCACCCTAACCCAAACCCTAACCCTAACCCTCACCCTAACACTCACCCTAACCCTCACACTAACCCTAATCCTCATCCTCAAACTAAACCTCACCTTAACCCTCACCCTCACCCTAACTCTAATGCTAACCCTAACCCTCACCTTCACACTCACTCTCAACCTAACCCTTACCCTTACCCTAACCCTAAACCTCTTCCTCAACCTAAACCTCACCCTAACCCTTACCCTCACCATAACCCGCAAACTAACCCTAAACCTAAACCTACCGCTCACCCTAACCCTCACCCTAAACATATCCCTAACGCTAACCCTAACGCTCACCCTAACCCTAAACTTCACCCTCACCCTAACACTCACCCTAACCCTTACCCTCACACTAAACTTATCCCTGACCCTAACCCTAATCCTCGCTCTCAGCAGAACACTCACCCTCATCCTAACCCTCACACGGACCATAAACATCACCCTAAAGCTAACCCTCACCCTAATGCTAAACCTAACCCTCACCATCACCATAAAACTCACCATAATCCTAACCCTCACAGTAACCCTAACCCTAACCCTCACCCTACCCCTAACCCCTACCCTCATCGTAAGTCTAACCTTCAGCCTCACCCTCACCCTAACCCTAAACTTAACCCTAACACTCATCCTAAACCTAATGCTAAAACTAATGCTAACCCTAAACCTCACAAACACCCTATCCCTCACACTAACCCTTACCATCACCCTAACCCTAACCCTAACTCTCACACTAAACCTAACCTTCACCCTAACCCTAAACCTAATGCTCACCCTAAACCTCACCCTCACCTTAGCCCTAATCCTTACCCTTACCCTAATCCTAACCCTATCCCTAATGCTATACCTAAACCTAAATCTCACCCTAAGAATGATGCTAAGCCTAATCCTCAACCTAAACCTAAATCTCACCCTAAGAATGATGCTAAGCCTAATACTCAACCTCAACCTAAACCTCACCCTAACACTTACCGTCAGCCTAACCCTCACCCTAACCCTATCCCTAAGCCTAACCCTAATCCTCAGCATAAACACTATGCTAACCCTAAACCTAACGCTAACCCTCAGCCTAACCCTCATCCTAACCCTAACCCTAACACTACTCCTAACCCTCACCCTCACCCTCACCCTCAACCTAACTCTAAACCTAAACCTAAACCTAACACTCACCCTCACCCTCACCCTAACCTAACACTATCCCTAACCCTCACCCTAACCCTAAACCTCACCCTATACCTCACCCTCACCCTAACACTAACCCTAACCCTAACCCTTACCCTCACCCTAGCCCTAATAATAACCCTAACCCTCATCCACACACTAAACCTCACCCTAACACTTACCCTCACCATAACCTTACACCCTAAGCCTAAACCTAAACCTAACCCTCACCCTCAAATTCACCTTACCCCTAAACCTAACCCTAAGCCTCAACCTAAACCTAACCCTAAACCTAACCCTCAACCTAACCCTAACCTTCACACTCATCCTAAACCTCACCCTAACCCTAATATTACCCCTCTCCCTAACCATCACCCTAACCCTAACCCTAACATTCAATGTAACCCTACCCCTACTCCTCACCCTCACTGTCACACTAACCCTAAACCTAATGCTAACCCTCACCATAACCCTAATCCCACCACACCCTAACCCGATCCCTCACCCTCACCCAAACCCTCATCCTCACCCTAACCCTCATCCTCACCATAAACATCACCCAAACCCTAACCCTCACCCTAACCCTGACCCTCACTCTCAGCCTAACCCTAACCCTAACCCTAACCCTATTGCTAATCCTATCTCTCACCCTCACACTCACCCTAAACCTAACCCTAACACTCACCCTCATCCTCACCCTAACTCTAACCCTATCCCTAACCCTCACCCTAACACTAACCCTCACCCTATACCTCACCCTCACCCTAACCCAAACCCTAACCCTAACCCTCACCCTAACACTCACCCTAACCCTCACACTAACCCTAATCCTCATCCTCAAACTAAACCTCACCTTAACCCTCACCCTCACCCTAACTCTAATGCTAACCCTAACCCTCACCTTCACACTCACTCTCAACCTAACCCTTACCCTTACCCTAACCCTAACTCTAATGCTAACCCTAACCCTCACCCTAACCCTTACCCTCACCATAACCCGCAAACTAACCCTAAACCTAAACCTACCGCTCACCCTAACCCTCACCCTAAACATAACCCTAACCCTAACCCCAATGCTCACCCTAACCCTAAACTTGACCCTCACCCTAACACTCACCGTAACCCTTATCCTCACACTAAACTTATCCCTGACCCTAACCCTAATCCTAACTCTCAGCAGAACACTCACCCTCATCCTAACCTTCACCCGGACACTAAACATCACCCTAAAGCTAACCCTTACCCTAATGCTAAACCTAACCCTCACCTTCACCCTAAACCTCACCATAATCCTAACCCTCACAGTAACCCTAAACCTAACCCTCACCCTACCCCTAACCCCTACCCTCATCCTAACTCTAACTTTCACCTTCACCCTCATCCTAACCCTAAACCTAACCATAACACTCATCCTAAACCTAACGCTAAACGTAATGCTAACCCTAAACCTCACACTCACCCTAACCCTCACACTAAACCTTACCATCACCCTAACACTAACCCTAACTCTCACACTAAACCTAACCTTCACCCTAACCCTAAGCCAACCCCTCCTCCTAACCCTCAACCTAAACCTAACCCTAAAGCTAATCCTCACCCTATCTTTAACCTTAACCCAAACCCTCACCCTAACCATCATCCTCACCCTAAACTTAATGCTAACCCTAATCCTAACCCTCACCCTAACCCTCACCCTTACCCTAACCCACACCCTAAACTTCACCCTAACCCTAACCGTAAACCTAACCTTCACCCTAACCCTCACCCTAACCCTAACCCTCACACTCATCCTAACCCTCACCCTAAACTTTAGACTTACCCTAACCCTACACCTAACCCTCAGACTAACCCTAACCTTAAACCTCAGCCTAACCCTTATGCTAACCCTAAATATAATCCTAAACCACACCCTAAACATAAACCTAACCCTAACCCACACACTAAGCTTAACCCTCACCCTAACTCTAACCCTAACCCGAACCTTCACCCTCACCCTGACCCTCACCTCAGTCTGACCCTAACACTAACCCTATTCCTAATCCTAACCCTCAGCCTCACCCTCACCCTAACCATCACCCTAACCCTAACCCTCACCCTAAACCTAACCCTAACCATCAGGCTAAACCTAACCTCAGGTTAACCCTCACCCTCACCCTAATCCTCACAGTAACCCTAACACTTACATAATTGAAACACTCACCCTCACCCAAACCTCACATTCACCCTAGCCCTCACCCTAACCCTAACACTAATCCTAACCCTAACCCTCAACCGACCCTCACCCTAACCCTAAACCTAACCCTAATGCTGAACCTCACGCTCACCCTCACCCTAAACCTAAACATAACCCTCACCCTAAACCTAACCCTCACCCTTACGCTCACCCTATACCTAACACTAACCCAACACCACACCCTTACTCTAACCCTCACCCTAACCCTTATCCTCACAATAAACTTAATCCTAACCCTCACACTAACCCTAATCCTCACCCTATCCCTAAACCTAACCCGAAACCTCACCCTAACCTTCACCCTAACCCTTACCCTCACCCTAACCATAACCCTCACCCTAACCCTAAAATTCACCCTAATCCTTACCCTCGCCCTAACCCGCAAAATAACCCTAACCGTAAACCTACGGCTCACCTTAACCCTCACCTTAAGCATAAACCTAACCCTAACCATCACCCTAACCTTAACCCTCACCCTCACCCTAACCCTCACCCTAACACTTATCCTCACACTAACACTAATCCTAACCCTCACCCTAACTCTCACACTAACACTAATCCTTACCCTATCACTAACCCTAACCCTAACACTCACCCTAACCCTCACCCTAAACCTTACATTCACCCTAACCCTAAAACTCACCCTCACCCTTAACCTCACCCTAACGCTTACCCTCACCCTAACCCGCAAACTAACCCTAACCCTAAACCTACGGCTCACCCTAACCCTCACCCTCATCATAACCCTATAACTAACACTCACCCTAACCCTAAACCTCACCCTCACCCTAACCCTCACCGTAACACTTACCCTCACACTAACCCAATCCCTAACCCTAACACTAATTCTCAACAGAACACTCACCCTCACCCTAACCGTCACCCTCACACTAAACATCACCCAACCCTAACCCTCACCGTAACCCTAACCCTACTCCTCACCCTAACCCTAACCCTCACCGAAACCCTAACTCTCACACTAATCCTAACCCTAACACTTACCCTCACCCTCACCCTCACCCTAACCCTAATCCTCATCCTAACACTAACCTTCACCCTCAGCCTCACCCTAACCCTAACCCTAACCCAACCTACACCCTCACCCTACACCTAACCCTAACCCTAACCCTAACACTTACTTAAATGAAAACCTCACCCTCAACCTCACCCTCACCCTAAAACTCACCCTCACCCTTGCCCTCACCCTAAAACTAACCCTAACACTAAACCTAACCCTAACCCTCACCATCACCTTAACCCTAACCCTAAACATAACCCTAACATTCATCCTAACCCTAACTCTAAACCTAATGCAAACCATAAACCACACAATCACCCTAAACTTCACCCTAACACTTACCGTCACCCTAACCCTAACCCTAAACCTAACACTAAACCTCACCCTCACCCTAACCCTAAGCCTTCCCCTCAGCCTAAACCTCACCATAAACCTAACCCTAACCCTAATCCTCAACATATCCTTAAGCTTAAGGCAAAACCTCACACTAACCCTCACCCTAACCCTAACCCTAACGCTAAACCTAATCTTCAGCCTCACCAGTACACTCACCCTAACCCTTACACTCTCCCTAACACTTACACACACCCTCACCCTCACCCTAACCCTAAACCTAACCTTCACCATAACTCTCACACTAACCCTAACCTTCACCCTCAACGTAACCCTCAACCTAAACTTTACCCTCACACTAATCCTTACCCTAACCCTAAACCTAACCCTCACACTAACCCTAACCCTAACCCTCAGCCTAAACCTTATGCTAACACTAAATCTAACACTAACCCTCACACTAACCCTAAACCTAACCCTAACCCTAACGGTGACACTAACCCTAACCCTAACCCTCAGCCTAACCCTCATCCTAACCATAACCCTAACCCTAATCCTAACCCTCACCCTCACCCTCACCCTAACTCTAAACCTAAACCTAACACTCACCCTCACCCTCACCCTAACCTAACACTATCCCTAACCTTCATCCTAACCCTAACCCTCAACCTATACCTCAGCCTCACCCTAACCTTAACCGTAACCCTAACCGTAACCCTCACCCTAACCCTAAAACTAACCCTAAACCTCATCCTCACACTAAACCTAACCCTAAACTTTACCCTCACCATAACCTTAACCCTAAGCCTAAACCTAATCCTCACCCTAACCCTAAACCTCACCCACACACTAACCCTCACCCTCACCCTCACCCTCACCGTAACACTCACCCTAACCCTAAACCTAATCCTAATCCTAAACCTAACCCTCACCCTCAAACTCACCCTAACCCTAACCCTCAACCTCACCCTCTCCAATACCCTCAGCCTAACCCTAATAATGACCTAATCCTAAACCTCACCCTCACCCTCACCCTAACTCTAACCCTAAACCTAAACCTAACACTCACCCTCACCCTTACCCTAACCCTAACACTATCCCTAACCCTCAAACTAACCCTAACCCTCACCCTAATCCTAAACCTAACCCTCACCCTCAAACTCACCCTAAGTCTAACGCAAACTCTAACCTTAACCCTCACCCTCACCCTCACCCTCAACCTAACCCTCACACTCACCCTAAACCTCACCCTAAACCTGACCCTAACCCTGTCCCTACTCCTCACCCTAACCCTAACCCTAACCCTCAACCTACCCCTAACGCTAACCCGCACCTTAAACCTAATCCTCACCTACACCCTAACCCTCACTCTCACTCTAAATATCAACCAAATCCTAACCCTCACCCTAACCCTAACACAAACCCTAATCCAAACCCTCACACTCACTCTAACCCTCACCCTAACCTTTACTCTCACCCTAACCCTTACCCTCACCCTAACCCTAACCATAACACTCACATTTACCATAACCCTCACTCTAACCCTAATCCTAACCCTGACCCTAACCTTCACCCTCACCCTTACCCTCAGGCTCTGCTTAACCCTAACCCTAATCCTATTCCTAGCACTAACCCTCTGCCTCACCCAAAACAAAAACCTAACCCTTACCCTCACCCTCACCCTCACCCTCACCCTAACCCTCAACCTCACCCTAAACATCACCCTAACCCTAACACTCACCTTAAACCTAACACTACCCCTCACACTAACCCTCACCCTAACCCTAACCCTAACCCTCACCCTCACTTTCACCCTCACCCTCAGCCTAACCCTAACCCTAACACTTATCCTAACCCTAAACCTCACCATAATCCTCCACCTATCCCTGACCATAACCCTCAACCTCACCCTAACACTAACCCTAACCCTAACTCTCACCCTAACCCTAACCCTAACCCTCAACCTAACCCTAACCCTCACCCTGACCCTCACACTAAACCTAACCATAACCCTAACCCTCACTCTAACACTTACCCTGACCCTAACCCTCACCCTAAACCTAACCCGAACCCTCACCTTAACCCTAACCCTCATCCTAAACATAAGCCTCACCCTCACTCTCACCCTCACCCTAACCCTAACCCTCATCCTAACCTTAAACCTAAACCTAATGCTAACCCTAAACCTCACCCTCACCTAAACCTCACCCTAACCCTTACCCTCACCCTAAAACTAACCCTAACCCTCACACTAAACCTAAACTTCACCCTAAACCTAACCCTAATCCTCACACTTAACCTAACCCTCACCTTAAACCTCACCCTAAACCTAACCCTCACCCTTACCCTAACCCTAATGCTAACACTAACCATCACCCTCCTCCTAACCCTCACCCTCACCCTAACTCTCACTCTAACACTTACCCACACCCTAACCCACAAACGAACCCTAACACTAAACCTAACCTTCACCCTAACCCTCACGTTACCCCTAACCATAACCCTAACCCTAACCCTCACCCGAACTCTCACGGTAACCCTAACCCTCATCCTCTCCATAACCCTCACTCTAAACTTTACCCTCAACCTAACCCAAACCCTATCCCTAAACCTAACACTCACACTAAATCTAACCCTTACCCTCAGCCTGGCCCTTAGACTAAACCTAAACCTAACAGTAACCCTCACCCTAACCGTAACCCTAACCCAAAACCTCACACTCAACCTCCACTTCCCCCTCAGCGTTACCCTTTACATAATCCTAACCCTAACCGTGAACCCCACCCTCACCCTAACCCTAACCCTAACCCTAACGCAAAACCTCACCCTCACCCACACCTAACCCAAACCCTCACCCTAACAATAAACCTAACCCTAACCCTCACCCTAAAACTCCCCTTAACCTAATCTTAACCCTAACCCTCACCCTCACCCTCATTCTAACACTCACCCTCACCCTGACCCTCACCATCACACTAACCCCCACACTACCTCGAATCCTCACCCTAACCCTAACCCTAACCCTCACCCTCACTTTCATCCTCACCCTCAGCCTAAACCTAACACTAATCCTAACCCTAACCCTCACCCTTACCCTAAACCTAACCCTAACCCTCACCCTCACCCTCACCCGCATCCGCACCCTCATACTAACCCTCACCCTCACTCTCACCCTCACACTATCCCTCAATTTCACCCTAAACATCACCCCAACACTAACCCTCACACTAACCCTAATCCTAACCCTCACCTTACCCCTAAACCTCACCATAACTCTCAGCCTAACCCTAACGCTAACCCTAACCCTCACCCTCACACTAACCCACACCCTAACTCTTATCCTCACACTAACGATAACCCTAACCCTAACTCTAACCTTCACACTAACCCTAACCCTCACTCTAACCCTATCCCTACACTTCACCCTGACTCTCATACTAACCCTAACCCTCAACCACACCCTAATCCTCACCCTCACCCAAACACTCACCCTCACCTGAACACTCACACTCGCCCTAACACTCACCCTCACAATAAACATCACCCTAACCCTAAATCTCACCCTAACCCAAAACCTAAACCTCACCCTAAATCTAATCCTCAACCTAAACCTATCCCTCACCCTGACCCTCACCCTAAACCTAACCCTAACCCTAACCCTCACCCTTACCCTAACCCTAATACTCACCCTAAACCTAAACTTCACCCTCACACTAAACCTAACCCTCACCCTCACACTAAACCTAACCCTCATCCTAACCCTTACCCTCACCCTCACCCTCTCCCTCCCCCTAACCCTCATCCTAACCCTAACCTCAAAACTAATGCTAACCCTAAACCTCAGCCTCACCCTAACCCTCACCCTAATCCTTACCCTCAACCTAACCCTAACCCTAACCAACACACTAAACCTAACCCTCACTCTAACCCTAACCCTAAACCTCAAACTAAACCTAACCCTCAACCTAACCCTAACCCTACCCCTGATACTAACCCTCACCCTAAATCTAACCTTAACCGAAATCCTCACCCTATCAGTAACCTTAACCCTAACGCTCACCCTCAACCTCTCCTTCCCCCTGAGCCTTACCCTAACCATAACCATAATCCTAACACTCAACCTAACCCTCACCCTAAACCTATCCCTCAGCCTGACCCTAACCCTCACCCTAACCATTACCCTCAACCTAACCAAAACCCTAACCCTAAACCTAACACTCATATTAACCGTAACACTAACCCTCACCCTATCCTTATACTAACCCTAAACCTAAATCCAACCCTCACCCTAACCTGAACCCTCACACTAACCCTAAACCTAACCCTAAACCTCAGCCTAAACCTCTTCTTAACCCTAAACCTAACCCTAACCCTCACGCTAACCCTAATCATCACCCTCACCTTAAACTTTAACCAAACCCTAACCCTATCCCTAACCCCAACCCTAACCCTATCTCTACCCGAACACTCACCCACACCCTAACCCTCACCCTCACACTAAACATCAACCTAACACTAACCCTCAACCTAACCCTAACCCTAACCCTCACCCTAACCGTAACCCTAAACCTCACATTAACACTAAGCCTAACCCTCACCCTCACCCGCACCCTCACCTTAACCCTATCCCTAACCCTCATCCTAACACTAACCCTCACCCTCACCCTCACCCTCACCCTAACCCTAACCCACAACCTCACCCTAATCCTCACCCTAACCCTAACCCTAAAACTTACCTAACCGAAAACCTCACACTCACTCTCACCCTCAACCTAACACTCAACCTAGCCCTCCCCCTAAAACTAACCCTCACCATAACCTTAACCCTCACCCTCACACTCACCCTCACCCTCACCCTAAACCTAACCCTAACCCTCACCCTAACCCTAAACCTCACACTGAGCCTAACTCTCACCCTAAACCTAACCCTACCTCTCAGATTAACCCTCACCTTTACCCTAACTCTAACCCTCACCCTAACCCTAACACTATCACTAACCCTCACACTAACCCTAACCTTAATACTGAACCTAACCCTCACCCTCACCCTCACCATAACCCTAACACTCACCCTAATCCTAAACCTAACACTAGTCCTCATGCTAAAACTTACCCTCACCCTCACCCTAACCCTAACTCTCATCCTCACCCTAACCCTCACCCGAAGCCTTACCGTCACCCTAACTCTAATCCTAACCCTAACCCTAACCCTCACTCTAACCCTAAACCTATCCCTAACCCTCACCCTAACTCTTACCCTCATCCTACCTCACACTCAACCTAACCGTCACCCTAACCCTTACCGTCACCCTAAACCAACCCTAACCCTCACACTAAACCTAACCCTCACCCAAACTCTAATGTTACCCCTCACCCTAACCCTTACCCTTAACCTAACCCTAACCCTAATCCTCACCCTATCCTTAACCTTAACCCAAAACTACACCCTAACCCTCACCCTCACACTAATGCTAACCATAACCCTCAGCCTCACCGTAACCTTCTCCCTAACACTTTACCCTCACCCTCACCCCAAAACTCACCCTAGCACTCACCCAAACCCTAACCCTCACCTTAACCCTAATCCTAATCTTAACCTTGACGCTAACCCTCACCCTCAATCTAAACCTCACCCTAACACTTACCCACACCCTTACCCTCACTCTAACCCTAACCCTAAACCTAAAATTGACCCTAACCCTCAACCTAACCCTAAACCTCACCCTCACCCTAACCCTCACCCTAAACTTTACCCTCACCCTAACTCTTACCCTAACACTAAACCTAACCCTCACATTAACCCGAACCCTTATCCTCAGCCTAATCCTTATCCGAACCCTAAACCTAGACCTAAACCTCACCCTAACCCTAACCCTAACCCTTAGGCTAACCCTCATCCTAACCATAACCCTAATCCTATCCCTCACCCTAATCCTAACCGGAAACCTACACCTCACCCTAACCCTAACCCTCAACCTCATCCTCTCGATCACGCTCAGCCTAACGCTAAATCTAACCTAATCCTAAGCCTAACCCTCACCCCCACCCTAACTCTAACCCTAAACCTAAACCTAACACTCACCCTCACCCTTACCCTAACCCTAACACTATCCCTAACCCTCAACCTAACCCTAACCCTCACCCTAATCTTAAACC
Source organism: Dipodomys merriami (assembly GCF_024711535.1). NCBI lineage: Eukaryota > Metazoa > Chordata > Mammalia > Rodentia > Heteromyidae > Dipodomys > Dipodomys merriami. The sequence goes on from NW_027202325.1 coordinate 200,162, forward strand.
TAACCCTCACCCTCAAACTCACCCTAAGTCTAACGCAAACCCTAACCCTAACCCTCACCCTCACACTCAACCTAACCCTCACACTCACCCTAAACCTCATCCTAAACCAGACCCTAACCCTGTCCCTACCCCTCACCCTAACCCTAACCCTAACCCTCAACCTAACCCTAAACCTGCCCTAACGCTAACCCTCACCCTAAAACTAATCCTCACCCACACCCTAACCCTCACCATCAACCGAACCCTCACCCTCACCCGAACCCTCATCCTCACCCTAAACCTCACTCTCACTCTAAACATCACCCAAATCCTAACCCTCACCCTAACTCTAAAACAAACCCTAATCCAAACCCTCACACTCACCCTAACCCTCACCCTAACCTTTACTTTCACCCTAATCCTTACCCTCACCCTAACCCTAACCATTACCCTCACACTAACCGTAACCCTCACTCTAACCCTAATCCTAAACCTGACCTTAAACTTCACCCTCACCCTGACCCTCAGCATCAGCTTAACCCTAACCCTAATCCTATTCCTAATCCTAACCCTCACCCTCACCCTCACCCTCACCGAACACTCACCCTCACACAAAACATCACCCTAACCCTAACCATCACACTAATCCTAACCTCAGTTTAACCCTCACCCTCAACCTAATCCTCACCCTAACCGTAACACTAATGTAAAGGAAACCCTCACCCTCACACTAACCCTCACACTAACCCTCACCCTCACCCTAGCCCTATCCCTAACCCTAACCATAACACTTACCCACAACCTATCGCTCACCCTCATCCTCACTCTAACCTTAATCCTAACCCTAATGCTCACCCTACCCCTCTCCCTAATCCTACCTGTAACCCTAACCCTCACCCTCATCCTAACCCTCATGCTCACCCGAAAACTCACCCTCACCCTAAAGGATACTCTCACAATAAACATCACCCTAACTCTAACCCTCAATCTAACCCTAACCCTAACCCCCACCCTAACCCTAAACCTCACGCTAACCTTAACCCTCACCCTTACCCACAACATAATCCTATCCCTCACCCTCAACCTTACTGTCACCCTAACCCTTACCCTCACCCTAACCCTTATCCTAACCCTCACCCTAACCCTAACCCTCACCCTCGCCCTAACCCTCACACTAACCTTTACCCTCACCCTCACCCTAAACCTCACCCTAACGTTACCCTGACCCTAACCCTACCCTAACCCTTAACTTAACCCTCACACTTACCCTAAACCTAACCCTCAACCTAACCCTGATCCTAACCCTAAACTTAAACCTAACCCTCTCCCTAACCCTAACCCTAACCCTCACACAAACCCTAACCCTCACCCTCACCCTCAGGCTAACTCTAATACTAAGCCTAACCCTCACCCTCAACCTAATTCTAACCCTAAACCTAACCCTAACCCTCACCCTCACCCTCAAACTAACCCTAAACCTATACCTAACCCTCAGCCTAACCGTAACCCAAAACCTATACCTCACCCTCACCCTAACCCTAACCATAACCCTCACACTAAACCTCACCCTAACCCTTACCCTCAACATAAACCTAACTCTAACCCTAATCTTCACCCTAAACCTAACATTCACCCGCACCCTAACCCTAACCCTATTTCTAAACCTAAACCTTAACCTTAAACTCACCCTAACCCTACACCTAACAGTAACCCTCACCCACACCCTCACCCTAACACTCACCCTCACCCTAAACCTCACCCAAACCCTAACCCTACCATTCACCCTCACCCTGAGACTAACCCTAACCCTAATCCAAACCCTCAACCTAACCCTAATGCTACCCATAACCCTCACCCTCACACTAAACCTAAACCTAACACTAACACTCAACCTAACCCCAATCCTCACCCACCACCTGACCCTCACCCTCACTTAACCCTCACCCTCACGCTAAATATCACCCAAACCCTAACCCTCACCCTAACCTTAGCCCTAACCCTCATCCTAACCCTAACCCAAAACCTAATTCTCAACCTCACCCTATTCCTCACCATAACCCAAATCCATGGTTAAAATAAACCCTCAACCTAAAACTCACACTAACACTCACCCTCACCTTAGCCTTCACCTTAATCCTAACCCTAACCCTAAACCTCACCCTCACCCTAAACCTCACTCTAATCCTTACCCTTTCCCTAACCCTAACCCTAACCCTAACCATAACCCTCACAGTAACCATTACCTTCACCCTAACCCTAAACCTAACATTAACCCTAACCCTAACCCTCAGCCTCACCCTCACCCTCGCCCTCACTTTCAGCCCAACCCTAACCCTAACCTATTCCCAATCTTAACCCTCACCCTCGCCCATACCGTAATCCTCACCATCACCCTAACACTCACCCTCACCCTAAACATCACCTAACACTAAACCTCACCTTACCTCTAAACCTAACCCTCACCCTAAAACTAACCTCAGATTAACCCTATCCTTGACGTAAACGAAAACCTCACCCTCACCCTCACAATAACCATCGCCCTCACCCTATCCCTCACCATCACTCTAACCATAACCCTAACGCTCAACGTCACCCTAACCCTCACCCTCAGCCTATTCCTAACACTAAACCTAACCCTAACCCTCACCATCACCCTAACACAAACCCTAACCCTAAACTTCACCCCAACCCTAACCCTCACCCTAACACTTATCCTAATCCTCACCCTCACCCTAATCCTAACCGTAACTCTAATCCTAAACCACACCCTCACCCTAACCCTCACACTAACCCTTACCCTCACCCTCACCCTAACCCTAATCCTAACCCTCACAGTAACTCTACCCCGCACCCTAACCCTAACCCTCACCTTAACCCTCAACCTCACCATAATCCTCACCCTAACCTAACCTTAACACTTACCTAAACTAACCCTTCACCCTCATCCTCACCCTAACCCTCACCGTCAGCCTAGCCCACACCCTAACTCTAACCCTAAAACTAACCCTCACACTAACCCTAACCCTAACCCTCAGCCTAAACCTTAATCTAAGCCTAAACCTAAAATTAACCTTCACCCTAACCAATCCCTAACCCTAACCCTAACCCTAACCCTCACCCTAAAACTAACCCTAACCCTAACCCTCACCCTAACCCTAAACCTCACCCTCAGCCTCACCCTCACCCTCCGCCTAAACCTAGTGCTAACCCTAATCCTAACCCTTACCCTCAACCTAACTCTAACCCTAAAGCAAAATCTCCCCCTCTTTCTCACCCTTAATCTAACCCTCACTCTAACCCTAACCCTCACCCTCAACCTCACCCTCACCCTCAGCCTAACCCCTAGTCCTTAACCTAATCCTAACCCTTAACCTACCCCTGAACATAACCCTAACCCTAACACTAACCCTAACCCTCACCCTCACCCTCACCATAGTCCACACCCTAAAGCTAACCCTAAACCTATCCCTCACACTAAACCTTACCCTAACCCTCAGCCTAAATCTAAAGCTAACCCTAAACCTAAAACTAACCTTCACCCTAACCTAAACCTAAACCTCACACTAACCTTAAACCTAACCCTCAGCCTAACGCTCATCATAACCCTAAATCTAACCCTAACCCTAAACCTCAACCTAACCCTCATCCTAACCCTAACCCTAACACTACCCTAACCCTGACCCTCAATTTAACCCTCCCCATAACCCTAACTCTAACCCTAAACCTCACACTCACCCAAACCCTAATCCTAACACTAACCCTAAACCTCACCCTAACTCTCACCCTAACCCTCACCCTCACCCTAAACATCACCCTAACCTTAACCCACACCTTAACCCTAACCCTAACCCTCACTGTAACCCTAACTTCAGCTTAACCCTAACCTGATGTAAACGAAACCCTCACCCTCACCCTAATCCTCACCTTAACCCGAAACCTGACATAAACGAAACCCTCACCCTCACCATCACATTAACCCTCACCCTCACCCTAGCCCTCACTCTTACCCGAACACTATCCATCAACGTCACCCTCAGCCTAAACCTAACCCTACCCTAACCCTAACCCTCACCCGCACCCGCACCCTCACTCACACCCTAACCCTAACAATAACCCTAACCCTCACCCTAACACTAAACCTCAACCTCACCCTAACCCTAATCCTAAACCTAATTCTAATCCTAACCCTCACCCTCACCCTAACACTAAGCCTAACCCTTAAATCACCTTCACCTAACCCTAACCCTAACTCTCACACTAACCCGAACCCTCACCCTAACCGTAACACTAACCATAAACCTTACCCTCACAATCACCCTAATCCTAACCCTTACCCTCAGCCTAACCCTAACCCTAACAGTAACCCTAACTCTAAAACTAGTCCTCACAATAACCCTAATCCTCAACCACACCTTAACCCGAACCCTCACCCGAACCCTCACCCTAATACTAACCCTATACCTAACCCTAAACCTCCCACTAAACCTATCCCTCACACTAACTGTATCCCTACCCATCAGCCTAAACCTCACCCTAACCCTAAACCTAACCCTAATCCTCACCCTATCCCTAAACCTAACCCTAACCCTCACACTCACCCTAGCCCTCACCCTAACCCTACACCAAACCCTAACCCTCACACTAAACCTAACCCTAACCCTATACCTAACCCTACCCCTCAGCCTAAGACTCACCCTAACCCTAACCCTAACCCTAAACCTAATCCTAGCCCTATCCCTAACCCTAACCCTAACCCTCACCCTCACCCTAGCTCTCACCTTAACCTCACCCTAACCCTACCCCGAACCCTAAACCTCACCCTCAATGTAACCCTCAAGCTAACCCTTACCTACACCCTAATCCTAAACCTGAGCCAAACCTTAACACTAAAACTCACACTAAACCTGACCCACACCCTAACCCTAACCCTACCCCACAGCCTAACCCTCATCCTAAACCTAACCCTAACCCTATCCCTCAACTTAACCCTAACCCTGACATTAACCATAACCCTCAACCTAACCCTAATCCTCACCCTCACCCTCACACTCACCCTCAGCCTAACCCTAACCCTAACACTAATCCTAAACCTAACCCTCATCCACACCCTCACCCTAACTCTAACCCGAACCCAAACCATAACCCTCCCGTACCCCTCACCCTCAACTGAACCCTCACTCTCACCCTAATGCTCACCCTCACCCTAAACCTAACCCTAAACATCACCCTCAATCTCACACGCATGCTCACCCTAACCCTAATGCTCACACTAACCCTCACCCTCACCCTCACCCTAACCCTAACCCAAACACTAAACCTAACCCTCATCCTCACCCTAACCCTAAACCTACCCCTCACCGTAACCCTCACGCTCACCCTAACTCTAACCCTAACCCTAACCCTCCCTCTCACCCAAACCTTCACACTCACCCTCACCCTAAACAGCACCCTAACACTAAACCTAACCCTAATCATAACCCTAACACTCACCCTAACCCTAACCCTCACCTTAACCCTCAACCTCACGCTAATCCTCACCCTAACATAACCTTTACCTTACCTAAACTAAACCCTCAACCTAACCTTCACCCTCACACTAGCCCACACCCTTAACCTAACGCTAAACATAACCCTCACACTAACCCTAACCCTAACCGTCAGCCTAAACCTTATCATAACCCTAAACCTAAAACTAACCTTCACCCTAAACAAACCCTAACCCTAACCCTAACCCTAAACCTCACCCTAATCCTAACCCTCAACCTCAACCTCAACCTCACCCTCAGCCTAAACCTAGTCCTAACCTAATCCTAACCCTCAACCTAACCCTTACTCTAACCCTAAACCTAACCCTCACCCTCTGACTCCCACTCACCCTAACCCTCACCCTAACCCTAAACCTCACCCTAAACCTCACCCTCACACTCAGCCTAATCCTTGTCCTAACCCTCACCCTGTACCTCACCCTCAAAGTAACAACCCTCACCCTCACCTCACCATAACTCTATCCATCTCCCTCAATCTAAACCTGACCCTAACACTTGCCCTCACCCTAACCCTAACCATGAACCTAACAGTCACCCAAATGCTCACCCTAACCCTAACACTAAACCTAACCCTCACCCTCAGTCTAACCCTCACACTAACGCTTACCCTCACACTAAAACTAATCCTCACACTAACCCTAAACCTAACCCTAACCCTAACCCTCACCTTAACCCTCACCTTAATATTAACCCTGACCCTAACTGTCAAACTAACTCTAACACTAAACCTAAACCTCACCCACACCTAACCCTCACCGTCACCCTAACCCTCACCCTAAACCTAACCCTCACCCACACGCTAAACCTCACCCTCACCCTCACCCTCACCCTTACCCTAAACCCAAACCTAACCCTCAGCCTAACCCTAACCCTCACCCTAACCCTCAAACTCCCCCTCACCCTAACCCTAATGATAACCCTAACCCTCACCCTAAACCTCCCCCTAAACCTAACCCTAACCCTAACCCTACCCTAAACCTCACCCTCACCCTAACCTGCACCCTCACACGAAACCTCACCCTCATCCTAACCCTCACCCTCACCCTAAACATCACCCTAACCCTACCTTTCACCCTAACCCTAAACATAACTCTCACCCTCACCCAAACACTAAACCTAACCCTAAGCCTCCCCCTCAAACTCATGCTAACCCTAAACCTCACTCTTACCTTAAACCTCACCCTAACCCTTAAACTTACCATAACCCTAACACTAACCATGACCCTCACACTAAACCTAACCCTCACCCTCACACTAACCCTAACCCTACCTCTCACCCTAAACCTCAGCCTAACCCTAACCCTCATGCTAACCCTAACCGTAACCCTCACTTTCACCCTAGCCCTCACCCTTACCCTAATCCTAACACTTACCCTAACCCTAACCATAAACCTAACCCTCACCCTCACCCTAACCCTAACCCTAACCCTCATCTTAACCCTCCCCCTAATCCTAAACCTGATCCTAACCATCACCCTAAAGCTAACACTAAACCTAAACCTCACCCTCACCCTAACCGTCACCGTCACCCTAACCCTCACTCAAACCTGAACCCTCACCTCAACCTAACCTTCACTCTCACCCTAACCATAAACCTAACCCTAATCCTCTCCCTAACCCTCACCCTCACCCTCACCTCACCTAAAGATTAACCCTAAACCTAATCCTAATCCTAACCCTCACCCTCACCATAAACCTAACCCTAACCTTAATCCTAAACCAAACCCTCACCTTCACCATAACCTAACAGTAACCATCACCCTCACACGCACCCTTACCCTAACCCTAACCTTAAGCCTTACCCTAACCCTAACCCTCACCCTAACCATAACCCTCACCCTCATTCTCACCCTAACCCTAACAATAACCCTATCCCTCACCCTAACCATTATCCTCACACTTACCCTAAACCTAACCCTAAACCTCACACTAACCCTAAACCTCACCCTAACCCTGAACCTACCCCTCACCCTAAACCTCACCCTAAACCTCACCCTAAACCTAACCCTAACCCTCACCCTCACCCTAACCCTCATCTACACCCTAATCTGAACCCAAACCCGAACCCTCACAGTCACCCTAACACTCACCTCACCCTGAAAATCACCCTAACCCTAACCCGCACCCTAACCCTAAACATAACCCTCACCCTCACCCCAACCCTAATCCTAACTCTAACACGAACCCTCACCGTAACCCTCACCCTCACACTCACACTAACCCTAACCCTCACTCTCATCCTAACCTTCACCCTAACCAGTACCCTAACCCTACCCCTCACAATAACACTTACCCTAACCCTAACCCAAACCCTAATCCTCACCCTCACCCTAGCCCTAATCCATACGCTCAACCTAACCTTAACAATCACCCTATCGCTCACCCTCACTCTAACCCTCACCCTAACACTTTCCCTCACCCTAACTCTAAACCTCACACTAAATCTAACCCTCACCCGAACCATAACCATACAACTCACTGTATCCCTCATCCTAACCCTAAACATAACCCTCAACTTAAACCTAAACCTAAACATTACCCAAAACCTAACCCCCACCCTCACCCTCACCCTCAACCTCAGCCTAACACTAAGCCTAACCCTAATCCTAAACCTAACACTCACCCTCACACTCACGCTAATTCTAACCCTAACCATCACCCTAACCATAAACCTATCCCTAACCTACACCCTAACCCTAAACATCACCCTAACCCTAACCCTAACCCTCACCCTCACCCTAACAGTAACTCTCAACCTAACTCTCATCTTAACACTAACGCTAACCCTAACTCTCACCCTAACTCTAACCCTCACCCAAACCCTCACCATAAACCTCACCCTAACCCTAACCCTCAAACCCACCCTAACCCTTACCCTAACCCTTGCCCTCAACCTAACTGTAAACCTAACCCTAAGCCTCACACTAACCCTAACTCTAACACTCAGTCTAACCCTCATCCTAAACCTATCCCTAACACTAATCCTAACCCTAACCCTCACCCTCACCCTCACTCTAACCATAACCCTAACCCTAACCCACATGTTAACCCTCAACCTCACTCTCACCCTAAACCTAATATTAACAATAAAACTAAGTCTAACCCTAACCATCACCCTCACCCTCACCTAACCCTAATTCTTATCCTCACCCTAAACCAAACCCTAACCGTCAAACTCACACTCAAACTCACCCTCACCCTAACCCTCACGCTCAACTTCACCCGCACCCTAACCCTCATCGTCACCCTAAAAATCACCCTAACCCTAACCCTCACCCTATCCCTAACCCTTACCCTAACCATAACCCTAACACTTACCATAACCCTAACCCTAACTCTCACCCTAACCCTAATTCTAACTCTAACCCTCCACCTCAACCTAAACCTCACCGTAAACCTTATCCTCACACTAACCCTAAACCTCACCCTCAGCCTCACCCTCACCCTAACCCTAACCCTAAACCTAAACCTTACTCTAACCCTAACCCTTACCCTAACCCAAACCTAACCCTAATCCTCACCCTAACCGTAACCCTAACACTAACCATCACCCTCACCCTCACCATAAACCTAAGCCTAAATATAACCCTCACCCTAACCCTAACACTTACCGTAACCCTAAACCTACCCCTCAACCTAAACATCACCCTCACCCAAAACCTTACCCTGACCCTCACCCTAAACCTAACCCTAACCCTAATGCTAACCCTAAAACTAACCCTCACCGTAACCCTAACACTTACCCTAAACGTAACCCTAACCCTAACCCAAACGTTAATACGAACCCTAACCCTCACACTAACCCTCATCCTAAACTTTATCCTCATAGTCACCCTAACTCTAACCCTAACCCTAAACCTCACACAAACCCTAACTCTCTCCCTAAACTTTACCCTACCCCTCACTCTAACCCTCACCCTAACCCTTATCCTAACCCTCACCCTCACCCTAATGCTCACCGTCACCCTAACCCTCACCCTAATCTGAACCCTAAGCAACACCCTAACCCTCACCATCACCCTCACCCTCACCCTCACCCTCACCCACAACATAACCCTCACCCTAACCCTAACCCTCACCCTCACACTAATCCTTAACCTCACCCTAACCCTAACCCTTACCTTGCCCCTAACCCTCACCCTAATCCTAACATTCAGCCTAAACCTAACCCTACCCCTTTCCCTAACACTCATCCTAACCATAACCCTAACCCTCACCCTCACCCTAACCCTAACCCTCAAAAACACCCTAATCCTCATCCTCAACCTGATCCTATCCCTAACCCTAACCCTAATCCTAACCTTCACCCTCACCCTCACCCTCACTGTAACTCTAACACCCAGCCTCACCCTAAACCTAACCCTCATCCTAACCTTAAACCTAAACCTAATGCTGACCCTAAACCTCACGCTCACCCTAAACCTCAACCTAACCCTTACCCTCACCATAACCCTAACCCTAAGCCTCACACTAAACCTAACCCTAACCCTAACCCTCAGCCTAACCCTCACCCTATATATAACCCTAACCCTAATCCACACCCTATCCCTAAACTCAACCCTAATCCTCAACCTAACCCTCACCCTCACCCTAACCCTAATGCTAACACTAACCCTCCCCCTCCCCCTAACGCTAACCTCACCCTAACCCTCACTCTAACACTTACTGACACCCTAACCATCACCCTAACCCTATAAATAAACCTAACCTTCCCCTTACCCTCACGCTAACCCTAAAAATAACCCTAATCCTAACCATAACCCGAACCCTCACCATAAATCTAATCCTCACCCTTTCCCTAACCCTCACCCTAACCTTTACCCTCAACAAAAGCCAAACCCTAACCCTAAACCTAACACTCAAACTAACCCTAAGCCTTACCCTCAGCCTAACCCATATACTAAGCCTAAACCTAACAGTAACCTTCACCCTAATCCTAATCCTCTACTTAGCCCTCCCTCTAACACTAATGCTCACCCTAACCCTAACCCTCACACTCACCCTCAGCCTAACCCTAAACATAACCCTCTCACCTTAACCCTAACCCTCACACTAAGCCTAACCCTTACCCTAACCCTAACTCTACCTCTCAGACTAACCCTCACCTTAACCCTACCTCTAACCCTCACCGTAAGCCTAAGCATATCACTAACCCTCACACTAACCCTAACCCTAACACTGAACCTAACCCTCACCCTCACCCTCACCATAACACTAACACTCACCCTAATCCTAACCCTAACCATAGTCCTCACGCTAACACTTACCCTCAAACTCACCCTAACCCTAACCCTCAACCTCACCCTAACACTCACCCTAAGCCTTACCCTCACCCTAACTCTAATCCTAACCCTAACCCTCACCCTCACCCTAATGCTAACCCTAACCAGCAGACTCACCATAACCCTCACCCTAACACTTACCCTCACCCTAACCCTAACCCTCACTCTCAACCTAAACCTCACCCTAACACTTACCCAAACCCTAACACTCACCCTAACCTTAACCTTAAACCTAATCTTGACGCTAACCCTCACCCTCACCCTAAACCTCACCCTAACACTTACCCACACCTTACCCTCACCCTAAACCTAACCCTAAACCTAAACTTGACCCTAACCCTCACCCTAACTCTCACCCTTACGTTTACCCTCTCCCTAACTCTTACCCTAACCCTAAACCTAACCCTCACACTAACCCTACCCTAACCCTCAACCTAACACTTATCCTAACACTAAACCTAGCCCTAAACCTCACCTTAACCCTAACCCTAACCCTCAGCCTAACACTCATCCTAACCCTAACCCTAATCCTAACCGTCATCCTAAACCTAACCGTAAACCTAAACCTCACCCTAACCCTAAACCTCACCCTCACCCTACCCATCAACCTCAGCCTAACCCTAATCCTAACCTAATCATAAGTTTCACCCTCACCATCACCCTAACTCTAACCCTAAACCTAACCGTAACACTCACCCTCACCCTTACCCTAATCCTAACACTATCCCTAACCCTCAACCTAACACTAACGCTCGTCCTAATCCTAAACCTAACCCTCACCCTCACCCTCACCCTAACTCTAACCCTAAACCTAACCCTAACACTCACCCTCACCCTTACCCTAAGCCCACCCCTCTCCCTACCCCTCACCCTAACCCTAATGCTAACCCTAACCCTCAACCTAACCCTAACCCTAACCCTAACGCTAATCTTCACCCTAACCTAATCCTCACCCACAACCTAACCCTCACCCTCAACCAAACCCTCACCCTCACCCAAACCCTCACCCTCACCCAAACACTCATCCTCACCCTAACCCTCACACTCACTCTAAATGTCACCCAAACACTAACCCTCAACCTAACCCTAACCCACACCCTAATCCAAACCCTCACCCTCACCTGTACCCTCACCCTAACACTTACCTCACCCTAACCCTAACCATAACCCTCACAATAACCGTAACACTCACTCTAACCCTAACCCTAACCCTCACCCTAACCTTCATCCACACCCCGATCATCACACTCAGCTTAACCCTAACCCTACACCTAACCCTAACCCTAAACCCTAACACTAACCCTAACCCTAAACCTCATCCTCATCCTCACCCTAACCCTAACCCTCACCCTAAACATCACCCTAACCCTAACCCTCACCCTAACCCTAACCCGAACCTTCACCCTGAACCTAAACTCAGCATAATCCTCAACCTAACCCTAACCTTTACCGAACCGAAACCCTCATCCTCACCCTTAGCCTAACCCTCACCCTCACCGAAGACCTCACCCTAACCCTAACCTTAACCCTAACCCTCACCCTCAAACTCCCCTACACCCTCAACCTTACCCTAACCATAACCCTAATCGTAACACTAACGCTCAACCCCAACCTCACCCTAACCCTAACCCTAACCCTAACAATAACCCTCACCCTCATCCTAACCCTAACCCTAACCCTAACAATAACTCTAACCCTAACCCTAACCCTAAAACTCATCCTAACCCTAATCCTAACCCTAACCCTCAACCTCACACTCACCCTCAACCTCACCCTCAACCTCACCCTAAATATCACATTAACCCTAATATTCACAATGAACCTAACCCTAACGCTTACCCTAACTCTCACCCACAAACTAACCCTAACCCTAAACATTATCCTCACACTAAACCAAACCCTAACCCTAACCTTCACACTAACCCTAACCCTCAAGCTAACCGTATCCCGACACCTCACCCAACTCTCACCCTAACCCTAACCCTAACCCTAACACTCACCCTAACCCTAACTCTAAACCTAACCTCACCCTCACCCTAACCCTCACCATCACCCTAACGCTTACACTAACCCTCACCCTCACCCTAAACCTAACCCTCAACCTAAACATAACCCTCACCCTGATCCTCGCCCTAACCCTAACCCTAATGCTAACCCTCATCCTAACCCTTACTTTAACCCTAACCCTCACCCTAAACCTAATGCTCACCCTAACAATAACCCTCACACTAACCCTAACCCTAGCCCTCAACCTCACCCTCACCCTCAACCTAACCCTAACTCATCCTAACCCTAACCCTAAACCAAAACCTCACACTAAACTTAAACTTCAACCTAACCCTAATCCCCACACTAAACCTAACAGTCACACTATCCCTAACCCTGCCCCTCAGCCTAACACTCACCCTAAACCTAACCCTAGCCTTAATCCTCACCCTATCCTTAACTTTAACCCTAACCCTAATCCTAACACTCACCCTCACCCTAACTCTAAACCTAACCCTGAAACTCACCCTAACCATATACCTAACCCTCACCCAAACACTAACACTCACCCTAAACCTCACCCTCACCCTAACCCTAAACCAAACTCTAGCCCTAACACTAAACCTAATCCTATCCGTAAACCTGACCCTCACCCTCACTCTAAACCTAATCCTAACCTGCACCATAAGCATAACACTAACCCTAATGCTAACCCTAACCCTCAACCTCACCCTAAACCTAACCCTAACACTCAACCTAAACCTAACCCTAACCCTAATGTTAACCCTAACCCTCAACCTAACTCTAACCCTGAACCTAACCCTTATCCTAACCCTCACCCTCACCCTATCTATAACACTAACACTCACCCTAAACCTAACTCTAATTCTAACCCTAATCCTACCCCTCAGCCTAACCCTTACCCTCCCCCTAACCCTCACCCTCTTCCTAACATTAATGCTAACCCTAAATATCAACCTCACCCTAACCATCACCCTAAACCTTACCCTCACCATAACCCTATCCCTCAACCTCAACCTAACCCTCACCCTAACCCTTACACTCACCCTAACCCTCACCCAACCCTAACCCTAACACTAACCCTCACCCTAACCCCCACCCTAACCTTCACCCTAACCCTAAGGCTAACCCTAACCCTCAGTCTCACCCTAACCCTCACCTTAACTCTTATCCTCACACTAACCCTAACAATAACCCTAACTGTAACCCTCACACTAAGACTAACCCTCATCCTAACCCTAACGCTACCTCTCACACTAACACTCACCCTAACCCTAAACTGAACCCTAACCTGAACTCTAACCCTAACCCTAATTTGCCCCCGAACCCGAACCCTCACCTACACCCTAACCCTTCCCCTTCCCTGAACCCAAACTCTCAACCTAAAACTCACCCTCACCCTAAACATCACCCTAACACTTACCCTCAACCTAAAACTCAACCTCACCCACAAGCTAACCCTGCCCCGCACCATAATCCTCACCCTAAACCTAAACCTAACCCTTATCTAACTGAAACCCTCACCCGCAACCTCATCCTCTCCCTCACCCTCAGCCTAAACCTTACCCTAACCCTAACACTAACCCTAATCCTAACCGTAACCCTAACCCTAACCCTAACCCTCACCCTAACCCTCACCTTCACCCTCACCATCACCCTAATGCTCACCGTCACCCTAAACATCACTCTAAACCTAACCCTCACGCTATCCCTAACCCCTACCCTAACCCTAACCCTAAACCAAACTCTCACCCTAACAATAACCGTAATCCTAACCCTCACCCTAACAATAACCCTCACCCTAACATTAACCCTCACCCTAACACGTACCCTCAACCTAACCCCAACCTTAACCCTAACACTAACCCTCACCCTAACCCTAACCCTAACCCTAATCCTAACCCTAACCCTAACCTTTAGCCTAACTCTAACTCTTACACAAACCCTAAGCCTAACCCTAAACCTCACCCTAACCCTAAACCTAACGCTCATCCTCACCCTAACACTTGCCCTAACCCTAACCCTCACCATAACCCGAACCCTTAACCTATACCTAAACCTCATCCTCAACCTAACCCTAACCCTAACCCTCACTGTAACCCTAACCCTCACGCTAAACCTCAGCCTCACCCTAACCCTCACCCTAACCCTAACCCTCAGCCTAAACCTCATACCCCACCCTAATCCTCATGCTAACCATAACCCTAAATCTTACCTAACCGAAACAATCAACCTCACCCTCATCCTCTCCCTAACCCTCATTCTCACCATAGCCCTCACCCTAACCCTCACCCTCAACCTCAGCGTAACCCTTACAGTTACCCTAATCCTAACCCTAACCCTTATCCTCACCCTAAACCTAACCGTAACCGTCACCCTCACACTCACCCTAACCCTCATGCTCAATCTCACCCTAATCCTCACCATCACCCTAAAAATCACCTTAACCCTAATGCTAACCCTAACCCTCAACCTCAGCCCAAAGCTCACCCTAATCCTTATCCTCAAACTAACCCTAACCCTAAACCTCGGCCTCACCCTCACTCTAACCCTAACCATAAACATAACCCTCACTCTAACCCTAACCCTTACTCTAAGCCTGAACCTAACCTTAACCCTCACCCTAACCGTAACCCTAACCCTAACCCTCACCCTCACCCTAAACCTAACCCTAAACATAACCCTCACCCTAACCCTGTCCCTTAGCCTAACCCTAACCCTACCCCTCAACCTAAACCTCACACTCACCCAAACCCTAACCCTGACCCTCGCCCTAAACCTAAACCTAACTTTAACCCTAACGCTAACCCTAAACCTAACCCTCACCCTAACTCTAACACTTACCCTAAACCTAACCCTAACCCTAACCCTCACACTAAGCCTAACCCTCAACCTAACCCTCACCCTAACCTTTATTCTCATACTAAACCTAACTCTAACCCTAACCCTAACCTTCACACAATCCCTAACCCTCTCCCTAACCTTAACCCTACTCCTCGCCCTAACCCTCACCCTAACCCTAACCCTCATCCTAAAACTTATCCTAATCCTCACCCTCACCCTAACCATCACCGTCACCTTAACCCTCACCCTAAACCGAACGTTAAACCACACCCTAACCCTCTCACTCACCCTCACCCTCACCCTCACCCTAACCCTAAACCTAACCCTCATCCTAACACTAACCCTCACCCTCACCCTCACCCTAACCCTAACCAAAAACCTCACACTAACCCTAACCCTAAACCTTACCTAATCGAAAACCTCACCCTCACCCAAACCCTAACCCTCAACCTAGCTCCCCTAACACTAACCCTCACCCTAACCCTAACCCTCACCCTCACACTCACCCTCACCCTAACCCTAAACCTAACCTTAACCCTAATGCTAACCCTACCCCTACCTCTCAGACTAACCCTCACCCTAACCCTAACCCTATCACTAACCCTGACACTAACCCTAAACCTAATACTGAACCTAAACCTCACCCTCACCATAACCCTAACACTCACCCTAATCCAAACCCTATCCGTAGTCCTCACCCTAACACTTACCCTCACCCTCAACCTCACCCTAACACTCACCCTAAGCTATACCCTCACCCTAACTCTAATCCTAACCCTAACCCTCACCCTCACCCTCACCCTAATGCTAACCATAAGCCTCAGACTCACCCTAACCCTCACACTAACACTTACCCTCACCCTAACCCTAAACCTCACCCTCAACTAAACCTCACCCTAACACTTTCCCAAACACTAACCCTCACCCTAACCCTAACCCTAAACCCAACCTTGACACTAACCCTCACCCTCATGTTAAACTTCAACCTAACACTTACCAACAACTTTACACTCACGCTAACCCTAACCCTAAACCTGAAATTGACCCTAAACCTCACCCTAACCCTAAACCTCACCCTCACCCTAACGTTTACCCTCACCCTAACACTTACCCTAACTCTAAACCTAACCCTCACACTAACCCTAACCCTAACCCTCAGCCCAACCCTTATCCTAACCCTAAACCTCACCCTAACCCTAACCCTAAGCCTCAGCCTAACCCTCATCCTAACCCTAACCCTAATACTTACTCTCACCCTAAACCTAAGCCTCACCATCATCCTAATATTCACCCTAACCCTAACCCTCACCCTAAACCTAACCCTCAACCTAAACATAACCCTCTCCCTGACCCTCACCCTAACCCTAACCCTAACGCTAACCCGCACCCTAAACCTTACTTTAACCCTAACACTCACCTTAAACCTAACGCTCACCCTAACACTAACGCTCAAACTAACCCTAACAATAGCCCTCACCCTCACCCTCACCCTCAACCTAAACCACACCCTAACCATAATCCTCACACTAAACCTAAGATTCACTCTATCCCTAACCCTACCCCTCAGCCTAACCCTCACCCTAAACCTAACCCTAAGCCTAACCCTCACCCTAACCCTAACACTAACCGTAACCATAAGCCTAACCCTAACCCTTACCCTAACCTTAACCCTTACCCTAACCCTAAGCCTAACCCTAACCCTTACCCTAAACCTTATGCTAAACCTAAAACTCACCCTCACCTTAATCCTCACCCTAACCCTTATCCTCACACTAACTCGAACTCTATCCCTCAGCATCAACCTCACCCTAACCCTAAACCTGAAACTAAACCTCACCATAAACCTAATCCTTACCCTAAACCTAAACCTAACCCTCACAGTATCCCTCACCCTAACCCTAGCCCTAACCCTAATCCTCACCCTCACCCTCATCTTAACCCCAACCCTAAACCTAACCCTCACCCTAACCCTAACCCTTACCCTATCCCTAAACCTACCCCTCAACCTAACCCTCAGGCTCACCCTAATCCTAACCCTAAACCTTACCCTAAACCTAAACCAAACCCTAACGCTCACCCTAACCCTAAACCTAACCCTCAACCTAACCCTAACCCTTACCCTAAACCTAACCCTAATCCTATCCGTAAACCAAACCCTAACCCTCACCCTCAACCTCACCCTCACCCTAACACTCACCGTCACCCTAAACCTCACCCTAAACCTAAGCCTAAAGCTAACCCTCATCCTAACACTAAGCCTGACCCTCACCCTCACCCTAAACCTAACCCACAACCTCACCTTAATCCTCACCCTAACCCTAACCCTAAATCTTACCTAACCGAAAACCTCACCCTCACCCAAACCCTAACCCCCAACCTAGCCCTCCCCCTAACACTAACCCTCACCCTAACCCAAACCCTCACCTTCAAACTCACCCTCACCCTAACACTAAACCTAACCCTAACCCTCACACTAAGCCTAATCCTCACAATAACCCTAACCCTACCTCTCAGACTAACCCTCACCTTAACCCTAACTATGACCCTCACCCTAACCCTAACCCTATCACTAACCCTCACACTAACCCTAAACCTAATACTGAACCTAACCCTCACCCTCACTCTCACAATAACCCTAACACTCACCCTAATCTGAACCCTAAAATTAGTCCTCAAACTAAAACTTACCCTCCCACTCACCCTAACACTAACCCTCAACCTCACCCTAACCCTCACCCTAAGCTTTACTCTCACCCTAACTCTAATCCTAACCCTAACCCTCACCTTCACCCTAATGCTAACCCTAACGCTCAGACTCACACTAACCCGCACGCTAACACTTACCCTCACCCTAACCCTAACCCTCACCCTCACCTTAAACCTCACCCTAACACTTACCCAAACCCTAACCATCACCCTAAACCTAAACTTGACACTAACCCTCATCCTCACCCTAAACCTCACCCTAACACTTACTGACACCCTTACCCTCACCCTAACCCTAACCCTAAACCTAAATTTTACCCTAACCCTCACCCTAACCCTAAACCTCACCCTCACTCTAACTCTCACCCTAACCTTTACCCTCACCCTAACTCTTACCCTAAACCTAAGCCTATCCCTCACACTAACCCTAACCCTAACCCTCAGTCTAACCCTTATCCTAACCCTAAACCTAGCCCTAAACCTCACCCTAATCCTAACCCTAACCCTCAGCCTAACCCTCATCCTAACCATAACCCTAATCTTTACCCTCACCCTAACCCTAACCGTAAACCTAAACCTCACCCTAAACCTAACACTCACCCTCACCCTCTCCTTCACCTTCAGCCTAACCCTAATCCTAACCTAATCATAACCCTCACCCTCACCCTCACCCTAACTCTAACCCTAAATCTAACCATAACACCCACCCTCACCCTTACCTTAACCCTAACAATATACCTAATCCTCAACCTAACCCTAACCCTCACCCTAATCCTAAACCTAACCCTCACTCTCAAACTCACACTATCTCTAACCCAAACCCTAACCCTAACCCTCACCCTCACTCTCAACCGTACCCTCACCCTAACCCTAATCTTCACCCACACCCTAACCCTCACCCTCAACCGAACCCTCACCCACAACCAAACCCTCATCCTCACCCTAACCATCACCCTCACTCTAAACATCACCCAAAACCTAACCCTCACCCTAACCCTAACCCAAACCCTATTCCAAACCCTCACACTCGCCCTAACCCTCACCCTAACCCTTACCCTCACCCTAACCCTTACCCTCACCCTAACCCTAACCCTAACCCTCAAAATAACCGTAACCCTCACTCTAGCCCTAAACGTAACCCTGACCCTGACCTTCACCCACACCCTGATCCTCACCCTCAGCTGAACCCTAACCCTAATCCTATTCCTCTTCCTAACCCTCAGCCTCACATTAAACCTAACCCTAACCCTAACCCTCACCCTCACTCTAACCTTCACCTTCACCCTAAACATCATCCTAACCCTAACCCTCACCCTAACCCTAACCCGAACCCTCACCCTGAACCTAACCTAAGCTTAATCCTCACCCTCACCCTAATCCTCACCATAACCCTAACCTTTAACTAACCGAAACCCTCACCATCACCCTCAGCCTAACCCTCACCCTCACCCAAGCCCTCACCCTAACCCTAACCTTAACCCTAACACTCACATTCAAATTCCCCTTCCCCCTCAGCCTTACCCTAACAATAACCCTAATCCTAACACTAACCCTCAACCCCACCCTCACCCTAACCCTAACCCTAGCAATAACCCTCACCCTCATCCTAACCCAAACCCTAACCCTAACAATAAGTCTAACCCTAATCCTAACCTTAAAACTCACCCTAACCCTCATCCTAACCCTGAACCTCAACCTCACTGTCACCCTCACACTAACCCTCAACCTAACCCTAAACATCACCTTAACCTAACCCTAACGTTCAATCTAACTCTCACCCTAAAACTAACCCTAACCCTAAACATTATCCTCACACTAACCCTAACCCTAACCTTCACACTAACCCTAACCCTCAACCTAACCGTATCCCGACACCTCACCCTAACACTCACCCTAAACCTAACCCTAACCCTAACACTCACCCTAACCCTCACCATCACCCTAACGCTCACGCTAACCCTAACCCTCACCCTAAACCTAACCCTCAACCTAAACCTAACCCTCACCCTGATCCTCATCCTAACCCTAATCCTAACGCTAATCCTCAACCTAAACTTTACTTTAACCCTAACTCTCACCTTAAACATAACCCTCACCCTAACACTAACCCTCAAACTAACACTAACCCTAGCCCTCACCCTCACCCTCACCCTCAACCTAACACTAACACTCATCCTAAGCCTAACCCTAAACCTAAACCTCACACTAAAACTAAAGCACACCCTAACCCTAATCCTTACCCTATCCCTAAACTTAACCCTAACCCTCACCCTAACCCTCAACCTCACCCTAACCCTAATGCTAACCCTAACCCTCACCCTCAAGCTAACGCTCAATCTAACCCTTACCCTCACCCTAACACTTACCTACACCCTCACCCTAACCCTAACACTCATCCTAATCCTAACCCTAACCGTAGTCCTCACCCTAACACTTAACCTCACCCTCACCCTAATCATAACCCTCAACCTCACCCTAACCCTCACCCTAAGCCTTGCCCTCACCCTAACTCTAATCCTAACCCTAACTCTCACCCTCACCCTCACCCTAAAGCTAACCCTAACACTAAGACTCACCCTAACCCTAACCCTAACATTTAACCTCACCCTAACCCTAACCCTCACCCTCACCCTAAACCTCACCCTAACACTTAACCAAAACCTAACCCTCACCCTAAACCTAACCCTAAACCTAACCTTGATGCTAACCCTCACCGTCACCCTAAACCTTACCCTAACACTTACCCACACCCTTATCCTAACCCTCACCCTAACCCTAAACCTCACCCTTCCCCTGATTCTCACCCTTACCTTTAACTTCACCCTAACTCTTACCCTAACCCTAAACCTAACCCTAACCCTACCCCTAACGCTTACCCTCACCCTAAGCCTAATCCTCACCCACACCCTAACCCTCACAGTCAACCGAGCCCTCATCCTCACCCAAACCCTCATCCTCACCCTAACCCTCACCCTCACTCACAACATCACTCAAACACTAACCCTCAACTCATCCCTAACACAAACCCTAGTCCAAACCCTCACACTCACCCTAACCCTCACCCTAAACCTTACCCTCACCCTAACCCTTACCCTGACCCTAACCCTAACCATAACACTCACAATAACCGTAACCCTCACTCTAACCCTAACCCTAAACCTGACCCTAACGTTCACCCTCACCCTGATCCTCACACTAAGCTTAACCCTAACCCTAATCCTAGCCCTCACGCTCACCCTAACCCTCACCCCCAGCCTAAACATCACCCTAACCCTAACCCGAACCCGAACCCTAAACCGAACCCGAACCCTGAACCTAACCTCAACTTAATCCTCACCCTAATCCTGACCATAACCCTAACCTTTAACTTACATAAACCCTCACCCTCACCCTCAGCCTAACCCTCACCCTAACTCAAGCCCTCACCTTAACCCTAACCTTAACCCTAACCCACACCCTGAAACTCCCCTTCCCCCTCAGCCTTACCTTAACCAATACCCTAATCCTAACACTAACCCTGAACATCACCCTCACCCTCACCCTCACCCTAACCCTAACAATTACCCTCACCTTCATCCTAACCCTAACCCTAACAATAACTCTAACCCTAACCCGAACCCTAAAACTCACCCTAACCCTAATCCTATACCTAACCCTCACCCTAACCCTCACCCTCACACTAACCCTGAACCTCACCCCAAACATCACCTTAACCCTAACTCTAAACCTAACCCTCACCCTCACCCTAACCCTCACCATCACCCTAACGCTCACCCTAAACCTAACCCTCACCCTAAACCTAACCCTCACCCTAAACCTAACCCTCACCCTGACCCTCACCCTAACCCTAACCCTAACTCTAAACCTCACCCTAACCCTTACTTTAACCCTAACCCTCACGCAAAACCTAAGGCTCACCCTAACACTAAACCTCACACTAACTCTAACCCTAGCCCTCACCCTCACCCTCACCCTCAACCTAACCCTAACACTCATCCTAACCCTAACCCTAAACCTAAACCTCACACTAAACCCTAATCCTCACACTAAACCTAACAGTCACTCTATCCTTAACCCTACCCCTCATCTTAACCCTCACCCTAAACCTCACCCTAACCCAAACACTAACACTAACCCTCACAATAAACCTCACCCTATACCGCACCCTCAACATAACCCTAACCCTAACTCTAACCCTAATCCTCAACCACACCCTATCCTTCACCCTCACCCTAAACATCACCCAAACCTTAACTCTCACCCTAAACCTAACCCTAACCCTTACACTAAACCTAACCCTCACCCTCATGCTAATCCTCACCATAACCCTAACTATGACCTAAAAGAAACCCTCACACTAACCCTCACCCTCACCCTAGCCCTCACCCTAACCCTAACCCAACCCTAACCCTCACCTTCACCCTAACCTTCACCCTAACCCTTACCCTTACTGTAACCCTAAACCTAACCCCTATCATAACCCTCACACTAACCGTAACCTTCACAATAACCATAACCCTAACCCTAACCCTAAGCTTCACCCTCACACTGACTCTCACCCAAACCCTAACCCTATTCCTAATCCTAACCCTCACAATCACCCTCAACCTAAACCTAACCCTAACACTAACCCTCACCCTCAACCTCACGGAACACTCACCCTCACCCTAAATATCACCCTAACCCTAACCCTCACCCTAAACCTAACCTCAGCTTAACCCTCACCCTCAACCTTATCCTCACCCTATCCCTAACCCTAACTTAAACAAAACCCTCACCCACACACTAACACTCACCCTCACCCTAGCCCTAACACTAACCCTAACCATAACACTTACCCACACACTAACTCTCACACTAATCCTCACTCTAACCCTAATCCTAACCCTAATCCTAACCCTAATGCTCACCCTACCCCTCTCCCTAACCCTAACTATAACCCTAACGCTCACCCTCATCCTAAACCTCATGCTCACCCGAGCACTCACCCTCACCCTAAACCATACTCTCACACTAAACATCACCTAAACCCTAACCCTCAACCTAATCCTAACCCTAACCCCCACTCTAACCCAAACCCTCACCCTAACCCTCACCCTAACCCTTACCCACAACATAATGCTATCCCTCAAACTCAATCTTACCATCACCCTAACCCTTACCCTCACCCTAACCCTCACAATAACCCTCACCCTAAACCTAACCCTCAGCCTCGCCCTAACCCTCACACTAACCTTTATCCTCACCTTCACCATAACGCTCACCTTCACCCGAGCCATCACCCTCACCCTAAACCTAACTATAACCCTCAACCTCACCCTCAACCTCAGCCAAAACCTAATCCTAACCCTAACCCTAAACCTCACCCTCACACTCACACCAACCCTAACCCTCACCCCAACACTAAACCTCACCCTAACACTAACTCTCACCCTCACCCTCACCCTAATCCTAACCCTAACTCTAATCCTAACCCTCAACCTCACCATAACCCTCACCCTAACCCTTACCCTCACCTTCACCTAACCCTAACCCTAACCCTCACACTAACCTGAAACATCACCCTAACGGTAACACTAATCCTAACCCTTACCCTCACAATCACAATAACTCTAACCCTTACCCTCACCCTAACCCTAACCCTAACAGTAACCCTAACCGTAAAACTAGTCCTCACACTAACCCTAACCCTCATCCACACCTTAACCCAAACCCTCACCCGAACCCGAACCCTAACGCTAAAATTAACCCTAACACTCCCACTAAACCTAACACTCACCCTAACTGTAACCCTACCCATCAGCCTAAACCTCACCCGAAGCCTAACCCTAAATCTAAACCTCACCCTATCCCTAAACCTAACCCTAACCCTCACACTCACCCTAGCCCTCACCCTAACCCTACCCCAAACCCTAAACCTCACACTAAACATAACCCTCACCCTATCCCTAACCCTACAACTCAGGCTATGACTCACCGTAACCCTAACCCTAACCCTAAACCTAAACCTCACCCTATCCCTAACTCTAACCCTAACCCTCACACTCACCCTAGCCCTCAACCTAACCTCACCCTAACCATATTACTAACCCTAAACCTCACCCTCATCCTAACCCTCAACCTAACCCTTCTCCTCACACTAATCCTAACTCGACCCTAACCTTTACCCTAAAACTCACACTAAACCTAACCCTTATTCTAAACCTAACCCTACCCCACAGCCTAACCCTCATCCTAACCCTAACCCTAACCCTATCCCTCAACCTAACCCTAACCCTAACCCTAACCCTCACCCTAACCCTCACCCTCACCCTCACCCTCAAACTCACCCTCAGCCTTACCATAACCCTAACCCTAATCCTAAACCTAACCCTCACCCACACCCTCACCCTAACTCTAAACAGAACCCTAACCATAACCCTCCCCCTCCTTCGAACCCTCCCCCGAAACCTCACTCTCACCCTAACGCTCACCCTCACTCTAACCCTCACCCTAACCCTCATCCTAACCCTCACCCTCAACCTCACACTCAACCTAACTCTCACCATCACCCTAACCATAACCATAACCCTCACGCTAACCCTAACCCTAACCCTCCCCCTCACCCGAACCTTCACCCTCACCCTCTCCATAAACATCATCCTAACAATAACCCTCACCCTAATCCTAACCCTAACGCTCACCCTAACCGAAACCCTCACCTTAACCCTCAACCTCATCCTAAACGTCACCCTAATCTTACCCTAAATTTACCTAAACTAAACCCTCATGCTCTCCCTAACCTTAACCCTAAACCTAACCTGCACACTAACCCTAACCCTAACCCTCAGCATAACGCTAATCCTAACCCTAACCATACCCATAATCCTCACCCTAATCCTAACCATAACCCTAACCCTCACCCTAATCCTAACCCTCACCCTCATCCTCACCCTCACCCTCACACTAAGCCTAACCCTAATCCTAAACCTAAACATCACCCTGACCCTAAACCTAACACTAACCATTACTCTGATCCTCACCCTCACCTTTATGCTAACCCTCACCATCACCCTAAACCTCACCCAAACCCGAACCCTCACCTCAACCTAACCCTCACTCTCACCCTAACCCTAAACCTAACTTTAATCCTCTCCCTAACCCTAACAATAACCCTATCCCTCACCCTAACCCTTATCCTCACACTTAGCCTAAACATCACACTAACCCCAAAACTCACCCTAATCCTGACCATACCCCTCACCCTAATCCTAACCCTAACCCTAACCCACACCCTAAATCTAACCCTAACCCTCACCTTCACCCTAACCCTCATCCACACCCTAATCCTCACCCTCACCCTCACCATCACTGTCACCCTAACCCTCAACCTCACCCTAAACATCACCCTAAACCTAACCCTCACCCTAACCCTAAACATAACCCTCACCCTCAACCCAACCCTAATCCTAAACCTAACACGAACCCTCACCCTAACCCTGACCCTCACACTCACGCTAAACCTAACCCTCACCCTAACCCTAACCCTAACACTACCCCTCACACTATCCCTCACCCTAACACTTACCCTCACCCTAACACAAACCCTAAACCTCACCCTCAACCTAGCCCTCACCCTAACACTAATCCTAACCCTATCCCTAACCCTAAAACTAACCCTCACCCTAACCCTCACCTTGACCCTCACCCTAACCCTAACCCTAACCCTAACCCTAACCCTCACCCTCACCCTCACCCTAACCCTAACCCTAACGCTAATTCAAACCCTAACACTCACCCAGACCCTAAACCTCACCCTAATCCTTAGCCTCACCCTCACCCTAACCGGAACCCACACCTTAACCTTAACCCTCACCCTACCCCTAACCCTAACCCTCAACCTCACACTCACCCTAACCCTAACCCTAACCCTCACCCTCACCCTAACCCTAAACCTAATGCTAACCCTAACCCTCATCCTCACCCTAACATTAACCCTACCCCTTATCCTAACCCAAAACCTAACCCTAATGCTAAACCTAACCCTCACCCTGACCCTAATCCTCACCCTAACCCTTACCCTCACCCTCTCCCTATACCTTACCTTAAACATACACATGAGCCTAACCCTCACCTTAACCCTTACCCTCACTATAAACCTAACACTAACCCTAATCCTCACACTAACCCTAAACCTAAGCCTAACCCTAACCCTCACTTTAACCCTCACCCTAATCCTAAACCTGACCCTCACCCTCACTGTAACACTAACACTAAACCTAAACCTCAACCTCACCCTAACCCCCACTGTCACTCTAACCCTCAATGTCACCCTAACCCTAACACTCACCCTAAACTTCACCCTAACCCTTACCCTAACCATAAACTTAACCCTAACCCACAGCCTAAACCTCACCAGAATCCTCACCGTCACCCTCACCCTCACCCTAACTGTAAGACTAAGACTCACCCCAACCCTAACCCTCACCCTAAACCTAAGTCTAACCCTCACCCTCAACCTAAGCCTAACCCGAACTCTAACCCTATACCTCACCCTAACCCTAAGG
Source organism: Dipodomys merriami (assembly GCF_024711535.1). Lineage (NCBI taxonomy): Eukaryota > Metazoa > Chordata > Mammalia > Rodentia > Heteromyidae > Dipodomys > Dipodomys merriami. The sequence goes on from NW_027202325.1 coordinate 227,072, forward strand.
CTAAACCTAACCCTAACTCTTACTCTCATCCTAATCCTCACCCTAACCCTTTCCTCACACTTACCCTAATCCTAACCCTCACACTAACCCTAACCCTCAACCTAACCCTCAGCATCAATCTAACCCTAACCCTCACCTACACCCTAACCCTCTCCCTCACCCCCAACCTCACCCTCACCCTAAACATCACCTTAACCCTAACCCTCAGCCTAACCCTAACCCTAAACCTTACCTTAACCCTAACCCTCACCTTCAACCACACCCTCAGCCTAATCCTCACCCTAAACTTAAACCTAACCCTTTCCTAACCAAAAACCGCACCCTCACCCTAACCCGCACCCTAACCTTCGCCCTCACTCTAGCCCTCACACTAAGCCAAACCCTAACCCTAACCCTCAAACTCAACCTCATCCTCAACCTTAGCCTCACCCTAACCCTAAACATATTCCTAACCCTAAACCTCAGCTTCACCCTCACTCTAACCCTAACTGTAAACCTAATGCTAACCCTAACCCTCAAACTCACATTAACCCTAATTCTAACCGTCACCCGAACCCTACACCTAACCCTAATGCTATACCCAACCCTAAACCTCACCCTAAGACTAATGCTAACCTTAATACTCAACCACAACCTAAACCTCACCCAAACCCTTACCCTCATCCTAACCCTCACCCTAACCCTAACCCTAAAGCTAAAACTCACCCAAACACTCACCCTAAACTTTACCCTAAACCTCACCCTCACCCTGACCCTCACGCTAACCTTTACCCACACCCTCACCCTAAACCTAACCATAACCCTCACACTAAACCTAACCCTCACCCTAACCATAACCATAATCCTCACCCTAAACCTTATCCTAACCCTAAACCTAACCCTCAAACTAACCCTAAAACAAAACATTACCCTAATCCTAACTCTCACACTCACCCTCAGCCTAACACTAACCCGAACCCTAATCCTAACCCTAACCCTCACCCTCACACTCACCTTAACTTGAGTCCTAACCGTAAACCTAACCCTCACCCTAACCATAAACCTATCCCTAATGCACACCCTAACCCTAAACATTACCCTAAAGCTAACCCTAACCCTAACCCTTAACCTCACCCTAAACATAACTCTCACCCTTACTCTCACCTTAACTCTAACGCTAACCCTAAACCTCACCCTCACCCTAAACCTCACCCTAACCCAAACCCTCATCATAGCCCTAAGAGTAACCCTAACCCTAATTCTCACACTCACCCTAAACCTAACCTTCACCCTATCGCTCACCCTAACCCTAACCCTCACCCTCACCCTAGACCTCACCCTCACCTTAACCCTCAGCCTCATCCTAACCCTATCCCTCACCCCAACCCTAACCCTCTCGCTAACCCTAATTTTAACCCTCACCCTAAACCTTAATCTAACCCTCACCCTCACTCTCACCCTAATCCTCAACCTAACCCTGATCCTTACACTAACCCTAACACTAACCCTCACACTAAACCTAATCCTCACCCTAAACCTAAACATAACCCTCACCCCAACCCTCACCCTAACTCTAACCATAACACTCACCCTAATCCTAACCCTAAACCTAACCCTCTCCCTAACCCTAACCCTACCCCTCACCCTACCCCTCACCCTAAACCTAACCCTCACTCTTACCCTTATCCTAACCCTCAACCTGACAGTAACCCTCACCTTCACCCTAACCCTCACCCTAACCCTACCCCTCAACAACACCCTAACTCTCATCCTCACCCGAACCCTCATTCTCACCCTAACCTTCACCAACACCCTTAGCCACACCCTCAAACGAATCCTCACTCTCACCCTCACCCTCACCCTAAACATCACCCTAACCCTAACCCTCAACTTAACCCTAACCCTAACTGTCCCCCTAACCCTAACCCTAAACTTAAACCTCACCCTCACCCTAATACTCACCCTAAACCTAAATCTAAACCTTTCCTAACCGAAAACCTCACCTTCACCCTAACCCTCACCTTAGCCCTGACCCTCACCCTAGCCCTCACCCTAAACCTAAAGCTAAACTTAACCCTCACCCTCACGCTCACCCTCACCCTCACCCTCAGCGTCACTCTAACCCTCAACCTAATCCTAACCCTAACCCTGACCCTCACCCTCACTCTAAACCTAACCCTAACCTGCAACATAAGCCTAACCCTAACAGTAATGCGAACCCTAACCCTCAACCTCACCCTAACCCTAAACCTAACACTCAACGTAAACCTAACCCTAACCCTAATAGTAACCCTAACCCTCTCCCTCATCCTAACCCTGACCCTAACCCTTTCCCAAACCCTCACCCTCACCCTATCCGTAACCCTAACACTCACCCTAACCCTAACTCTAACCCTAACCCTAATCCTACCCCTCAGCTTAACCCTCATCCTCACCCTAACCTTCACCATCTCCCTACCATTAATGATAAGTCTAAACATCAACCTCACCCTAACCGTTGCCCTAACCCTTACCCTCACCATAACCCTATCCCTCAACCTCAACCTAACCCTCACCCTAACCCTTACACTCACCCTAACCCTCACCCAACCCTAAACCTAACCCTAAACCTCACCCTAACCCCCACCCTAACATTCACCCTAACCCTAAGGCTAACCCTACACATCAGTCTCACCCTAACCCTCACCCTAACTCTTATTCTCACACTAACTCTAACCCTAAAACTCACCGTAACCCTCACACTAAGCCTAAACCTCATCCTAAACCTAACCCTACCTCTCACCCTAATACTCACCCTAACCCTAACCTTAACCCTAACCCGAACCCTAACATTAACCCTTATCCTCCCCCGAACCCTAAAACTCATGGTTACCCTAAGCCTCACCCTCACGTACACCCTATCCCTTTCTATTCCCTGAAGCTAAACTCTCACCCTAAACCTCACATCAACCTAAACATCACCCTAACCCTCACCCTCACCCAAACCCAAACCCTCAATCTCACCCACAACCTAACCCTCACCCTCACCCGAACCCTCTCTCCCTAATTTTCATTTTCACCTTAAACATCACCCTAAACCTAACACTCACCCTAACCCTAACCATAACCCTCACCCTCACCCTAACCCTAACCCTAACCCTAACCCTTACCCTAACACACAACGTGACACTTAGGCTAAACTTAACCTTCACTCTCACCCTAACACTTACCATCACCCTAACCCTTACCCAAACCCTAACCCTCACACTAAACAAAAGCCTTACCCTAACTCTAACCCTAAATCTACCCCTCACCCTAACCCTAGCCATGAGGGCTAGCGTGAGCCTCACTCATACCCTCAACCTCAGCCTAACCCTAACCCTAACCCTAATCCTAAACCTAACCCTCAGACTCGCACTCACCCTAAACCTAACCCTAACCCTCATCCTCACACTAAGGCTAACCCTAACCAACCCTCACCCTCACCCTCACCCTAACCCTTAACCTCACCCTAACACTAAACTTAACCCTAACCCTAACCCTCACACTAACCCTAAAACTACCCCTCAGCCTAACCCTAACGCTCACCCTAAACCCAACACTGATGCTAACACAAATGTTCACTTTCAACCTAAGCCTCAGGCTAACCCTTACCCTCACCATAACCCTATCCCTCACCCTCTACCTAGCCCTCACCCTAACCCTTCCCCTCACCCTATCCCTCACCCTAACCCGAACCCTAACCCTAACCCTAAACTTTCACCTAACCCTCACCCTAACCCTAACCGTAACCCTCACCCTAACACTAAACCTAAGCCTAACCCTCACCCTCACCCTAACTGTCATCCGAACCCTTAACCTCACCCTAACCCTAGCCCTAACCCTCACCCTAAACCTAACATTCACCTTAAACTTCACCCTCACCCTAAACCTCACACTAAACCTAACCCTAAACCTTTCCTAACCAAAAATATCACCCTCACCCTAGCCCTCACCATAAACCTAACCCTAAACTTAACCCTCACCCTCACCCTTAGCCTCACCCTAAGCCTCACCCTAAACCTCACCCTTACTCTCACCCTAACCCTAACCCTCACCATAACCCTATCCCTGACCCTCAACCTAACCCACACCCTAACTCTTATGCTCACCGTAACCCTCACCAAACCCTAACCCAAACACTAACCCTCACCCTAAACCCCACCCAACGTTTTACCATAACCCTAACGCTAACCCTAACCCTCAGTCTCAACCTAACCCTCACCCTAAACCTTATCCTCACAATAACCCTAACCCTTACCGTAACGGTCACACAAAGCCTAACCCTCATCCTAACCCTAACCCTACCTCTCACCCAAACCCTCACCCTAACCCTATCCCTAACCTTAACGCTCAAACTAACCCTAACCCTCACCCTCACCCTAATCCTCACCCTCAACCTAACCCTTACCCTTACCAAACCGAAAGCCTCACCCTTAACCATACCCTCGCCCTCACCCTCAGCTTAACGCTTACACTAACCCTAATCCAAACCCTAACTCTTACCCTCAACCTAAACCTAACCCTAACCCTAATCCTCACCATCACCCTCTCACTCACCCTCACCCGCACCCTAATCCTCACGCTCTACCTCACCCTAACCGTAACCCTCAAAGTCACCCTTAACATCACCCTAAACCTAACTCTCACGTTAACCCTAACCCTTACCATAATCCTAACCCTAACCCTAACCCTCAACCTAACCATAAACCTAAGCCTAACCCTCACCCTAACTCTAACAATAACCCTAACCCTAAACGTCAACCTAACCCTCATCCTAACCCTAACCCTAACCCTGACCCACAATCTAACCCTCCCCTTAACCCTCACCCCACCCTAAACATCACCCTCACCATAACCCTAACACTAACCCTAACGCTGACCCTCAATCTAACCCTCCCCTTAACCCTCACCCTCACCCTAAACATCACCCTCACCCTAACCCTAATCCTAACACTAACCCTAAACCTCACCCTAACCCTAACCTCAGCTTAACCCTAACCCTGATGTAAACTAAACCCTCACCCTCAACGTCACCCTAATCCCTACCCTACCCCTAACCCTGACGTAAAGGAAACCCTAACCCTCAACTTCACACTAACCCTCACCTTAACCCTCACCTTAATCCTGACCCTGATCTTAACCCTCAGCCTAACTCTAACACTAAACCTAAATCTCACCCTCACCTAATCCTCACCATCACCCTAACCCTCACCCTAAACCTAACCCTCACCCACACCCTAAACCTCACCTTCACCCTAGCACTCACCCTCACCCTAATCCTAACACTAACCATCAACCTCACCCTCACCCTCTGGCTAAACCAAAACCTACCCTAACCCTTAACCTCACCCTCACCCTCACCCTCACCCACACCCTAACCCTAACACTAACACTAAACATCAACCTCTCCCTAACCCTAATCCTAACATTAACTCTAATACTAAACCTCAACCTAATCCTCACCCTAACCCTAACCCTCACACTAACCCGAACACTCACCCTAACCGTAACACTAACCCTAACCCTTACCCTCACAATCACCCTAACCGTAACCCTTACCCTCACTCTAACCCTAACCCTAACAGTAACCCTAACCCTAAACCTAGTCCTCACACTAACCCTAACCCTCACCCACACTTTAATCCGAACCCTCACCCGAACCCTCACCCTAACCCTAACCCTAAACCTAACCCTAACACTCCCACTAAACCTAACCCTCACCCTAACTGTAACCCTAGCCATCAGCCTAAACCTCACCCTAACCCTAACCCTAACCCTACCCCAAACGCTAACCCTCACACTAAACCTAACCCTCACCCTATCCCTAACCCTACCCCTCAGCCTAAGACTCACCCGAACCCTAACCCTAACCCTAAACCTAATTCTCACCCTATCCCTAACCCTAACCCTAACACTCACACCCACCCTAGCCCTCACCCTAAACATACCTTAACCCTATCCCAAAACCTAAACCTCACACTCATCCTAACCATCACCCTAACCCTTCTCCTCACCATAAACCTAACCCTGAACCTAACCTTAACCCTAAAACTCACACTAAACCTAACCCTCACCCTAACCCTATACCTACCCCACAGCCTAACCCTCATCCTAAACCTAACCCTAACCCTAACCCTATCCCTCACCCTAACCCTAACGCTAACATTAACCGAACCTTCCCCCTAACAGGAACCCTAACCTCACCTTCACACTCACCCTCAGCCTAACCCTAAACCTAACCCTAATCCTAAACCCAACCCTCAACCACACCCTCAACCTAACTCTAAACCGAACACTAACCATAAGGCTCCCCCTCACTCTCACCGGAACCCACACTCTCACAATAATGCTCACCCTCACCCTAACCCTCGTCCTCACCCTCAACCTCAACCTCACCATTACCCTAAACCTAACCCTAACCATAACCCTCATGCTAACCCTAACTCTAAACCTAACCCTCACACTCACCTTAACCCTAACACTCACCTTAACCCTAACCCTAACCCACACCCTAACCCTCACCCTCACCCTCAACCTCAACCTCGCACTCACCCTAACCCTCACCATTACCCTAACCCTAACCCTAATCAAAACCCTCACGCTAACCCTAACTCTAACCCTAAACCTCACACTCACCTTAACCCTAACCCTCACCCTCACCCTTACCGTAACCCTAACCCTTACCCTAACCCTCACCGTCAACCTCACCCTCACCCTGACCCTCAACTTAAGCCTAACCCTAACCCTAATCCTAAACCTAATCCCAACCCTCACCCTAAACCTAATCCTAACTGTAACCCTCACCCTCACCCTCACCCTAACCCTCATCCTAAATCTAACGCTCACGCTCACCCTAAACCTAACCCTAATAATCACCCTCATCCTCACCCTTACCCTTACCCTAACCATAACCATCACCCTCACCCTAACCCTAACCCTAACCCTCACCCTAAACCTAACCCTGACCCTCACCCTAACCCTAACCCTAACCCTCACCCTAAACCTAACCCTCACCCTCACCCTAACCCTAAACCTATGCCTCACCCTAACCCTCACGCTCACCCTAACTCTAACCCTAACCTCAAGCTAACCCTAACCCGAATCCTCCCCCTCACCCTAACCTTAACCCTAACCCTCACATTTAACCCTAAACCTAACCCTCAGCCTAACGCTCATCCTAACCCTAAACCTAAATCTCATCCTAACCCTAACATTAACCTTCACCTTCACCCTCACCGTTACCATAACACTAACCCTAAAAATAAACCTGACACTAACCCTCACCCTAACCATAACACTCACCCTAACCCAAACCCTCACCCTAACACTTACCCTCACACTAACCCTAACCCTAACACTAACACTAACCCTCACACTAACCCTAACCCTTACCCTAACCCTAAACCTCAACATCACCCTCACCCTCAGCCTAACTCTAGTACCTACCCTCAACCTATACCTTCCCCTCAACCTAACGCTAACCCTAACCCTCACCTTCACCCTCACCCTCACCTCACCATAACCCTATCCCTCACCGTCCACATAAACCTAACCCTAACACTTGCCCTCACCTTAACACTCACCCTAACCCTAACCCTGAACCTAACCCTCACCCAAATGCTCACCCTAACACTAACACAAAACCTATTCCTCACCCTCAGTCTAACCCTCACCCTAAAGCTTACCCTCACCCTAAACCTAATCCTCACACTAACCCTAAACCTAACCCTAACCCTAAACCTCACCTTAACCTTCACCTTAATCCTGACCCTGAACTTAACCCTCAGCCTAACTCTAAGATTAAACCTACATCTCACCCTCACCTAACCCTCACCATCACCCTAACCCTCACCCTAAACCTAACTGTCACCCACACCGTAAACCTCACCCTCAGGCTCACCCTCGCCCCAAAGCTAACACTAACTGTAAACTTCACCCTCACCATCAAACTAACACTAATCTTAAACCTAACCCTCACACTCACCCTAAACCTAGCCCTAACCCTCACCGTCACCCTCACCCTTACCCTAACCCCAAACCTAACCATCAGCCTAACCCTAAACCTAAACCTAACCCACACCCTAAACCTAACCCTAACCCTAAACCTCACCCTCACCCTAACCTTCAACGTCACCCTAAACCTCACCCTCATCCTAACCCTCACCTTAACCCTAAACATAAGCCTCTCCCTTACCCTAACCCTCACGCTAACCCTAACCCTCACCCTCCAACTCACGCTAACCCTAACCCTCACTCTTACCCTAAACCACACCCTAACCCTTAACCTTACCATAACCCTAATACTAACCCTAACACTCACACTAAACCTAAACCTCAACCTCATCCTAACCCTAACCCTACCCCTCACATTAACCCTAACCTCACCCTAAATCTAACCATAACCCTCACCCTCACCCAAAATAGAACCCTCACCTCAACCTAACCCTCACTCTCACCCTAACCCAAAACCTAACCCTAATCCTCTCCCTAACCCTCACCCTCACCCTCACCCTCACCTTAAGCCTAACCCTAACCCTAATCCTAAACCTAACCCTCACCCTCACCTTAAAACTAACCCTAACCCTAATCCTAAACCAATCCCTCACCTTCACCATAAACCTAACACTAACCCTCACCCTCACACGCACCCTTACCCTAACCCCAACCCTATGCCTTACCCTCACCCTAACCCTCACTCTAACCGAAACCGAACCCTCACCCTCACCTCACCCTAACCCAAAAAATAATCCTATCCCTCACTCTAACCCTTATCCTCACACTTACCCTAAACCTAACCCAAAACCTCACACTAACCCTAAACGTCACACTAACCCTGACACAACCCTTACCCTAAACCTCACCCTAATCCTAACCCTAACCATAACCCACACCTTAAACCTAAACCTAACCCTCACCCTCACTTTAACCCTCACCTTAATCCTAACCCTGACCCTAACCCTCACTTTAACGCTAACACTAAACCTAAACCTAACCATCATCCTAACCCTCACTCTCACCCTAAACATCACCCTAACCCTCACCCTCACACTCACGCTAACCCTAACACTCACTCTCACCCTAACCCTCACTCTAAACCTTAACCTTACCCTAACAATAACCCACACCCTCACACTAAACCTAACCTTCAACCTCATCCCAACCCTAACACTTCCCGTCACCCTAATACTTATCTTCACCCTAACCCAAACCTTAACCCTCACCCTCATCTAGCCCTCAACCTTACACTAATCCTAACCCTAAACCTAACCCTCACCCTCAACTTGACCCTCACTCAAACCCTAACTCTAACCCTAACCCTCACCCTCACCTTCACCCTAACCCTATATCTAATTCAAACCCTAACCCTCACCCATACCCTAACCTTAACCCTCACTCTACCCCTGACCCTAAACCTGAACCTAACACTCGCCCTAAACCTAACCCTAACCCTCACTCTCAACCTAACCCTAAACCTAATGCTAACCCTAAACTTCATCCTCACCCTAACCCTAACCCTACCCCTCACCCTAACCCAAACCCTAACCCTAAGGCTAACCCTAACCCTCAACCTCACGCTACTCCTCACTCTAATCCTTACCCTCACCCTCTCCCTCACCCTTACCCTAAACCTACCCATCAGCCTAAACCTCACCTTAACCCTTACCCTCACTATAAACTTAAAACTAACCCCAACCCTAACCCTAACCCTCACTTTAACCCTCACACTAAGCCTAACCCTGACCCTAACCCTCACTGTTACCCTAAACCTCAACGTCAGCCTAACCATCAACCTAACCCTAACCCTCACCCTAAATCTCACCCTAACCCTTACCCTCACCACAACCTCAACCCTAACCCACACCCTAACCCTCACCCGAAACCAAACCCTCACCCTAACCGTAACACTAACACTCACCCCAACCCTAACCCTCACCATAACACTAACTCTAAATCTCACCCTCAACCTAACCAACACCCGAATTCTAACCCTATACCTCACACTACCCTTAATGCTAAACCTAACCCTAAATCTTAGTCTCATCCTAATCCTCACCCTAACCCTTTTCCTCACACTAACCCTAATCCTAACCCTCACACTAGCCCTAACCCTCAACCTAACCCTCACTGTCACCCTAACCCTCACCCTAACCCTAACCCTCACCTACACCCTAACCCTCACACTCACCCTCACCCTAAAAATCACCCTAACCCTAATCCTCACCCTAACCCTAACCCTAACCCTCACCTTAACCCTAACCCTCACCTTCAACCTCACCCTCAGCCTAATCCTCACCCTAAACCTAATCCTAACCATTTCCTAACCGAAAACCGCACCCTCACCCTAACCCTCATCCTAACCTTCGCCCTCACCCTAGCCCTCACCTTAAGCCTAACCCTCAACCTCAACCTCATCCTCAACCTCAGCCTCACCCTAACCCTAAACCTAATCCGAAACCTAACCCTCAGCCAAACCCTCACTGTAACCATAACCGTAAACCTAATGCTAACCCTAAACCTCACCCTCACCTTAACCCTAATCCTAACCCTCACCCTAACCCTAACCCTAAGCCTAATGCCATAACTAACCCTAACCCTCACACTAAGACTAATGCAACCCTAATACTCAACCACAACCTAAACATCACCCTAACACTTACCCTCATCCTAACCCTCACCTTAACCCTAAACCAGAACCTAATCCTCATCCAAACACTCACCCTAACCCTTACAGTAACCCTATCCTTCACCCTCACCAAATCCCTTATCCTCACACTAACCCTAACCCTAACCCTACACCTCACACTAACGCTAAACCTTAACTCAACCCTAACACATACCCTCAGCCTAACCCTAAACCTAACCCTCATCCAAATGCTCACCCTAACCCTAACACTAACCTTATCCCTCACCCTCACCATAACCCTCACCCTAACACATACCCTCACCCTAACCCTAACCCTAACCCTAACACTCAACCTAACCATGACCCTAACACTAATGCTAACCTGAACCCTCACCATCAACCGAACCCACACCCTCACCCTAACACTCACCTAATCCTCACCCTAACCTTAACATTACCTAACCAAGACCCTCACCCTCACACTCAACTTCACCCTAACACTCACCCTCACCCTAGCCCTCACCCTAACCGTAACCCTAACCCTAAACCTCACCCTCATCCTCAACCTCAGCCTAAACCTATCCCTATCCCTAATCCTAACCGTCAACCTCAACCTAAGCATAACCCTAACCCTAACTCTAACCCTAACCCTCACCCTCATCCTAGCGCTCAACATAACCCTAACTCTAATCCTAACCCTAACCCTAAAACTCATCTTCACCCTCAGCCTCACCCTCACCCTCAGCCTAATCCTAACCCTAACCCTAATACTAACTCTAAACCTAACCCTAACCCTACCTCTACCACTAACCCTAGCCCTCACCCTCTCATACCCTCAACCTCAGCCTGACCCTGAACCTAATCCTAAACATTACCCTCACACTCACACTCACCCTTACCCTAAACCTAATCCTCACCCTCACCCTTAGTCTAACCCTAAACCTCACCCTCACCCTAACCCTTAACCTCCCCCGAAACCTAACCCTAACCCAAACCCTTAAACTACCCCTCAGCCTAAGTCTAACCCTCAACCTCAACCCAAACCTGATGCTAACTCAAATGTTTACTCTCAACCTAAGCCTCAGCCTAACACTTACCCTCACCATAACCCTATCCCTCCCCTCTCCCTAACACTCACCCTACCCCCTCCCCTCACCCTAAACCTCACCCTAACCCAAAGCCTAACACTAATCCTAACCTTCACCCTAAGCCTCACCCTAACACTCACCCTAACCCTAACCCTAACCCTCACCCTCAAACTCACCCTAAACCTAAACCTAAACTTAACCCTCACCCTCACCCTAACTTTGATCCTAACCCTTACCATCACACTAAACCTAACCCTATCCCTAACCCTAACACTCAACCTAAACCAAACCCTAACCCTAATGCTAACCCTAACCCTCACAGTAACCTAGACCCTAACCCTTACCCTTGCCATCACCCTCACTCTCACCCTAACCCTAACCCTTACCCTCACCATAACCCTATCCCTCACTCTCAACCCAATCCTCACTCTAAAACTTACACTCACCCTAACCCTCACCCAACACTAACCCGAACCCTAAACCACACCCTAACCCCAACACTAACCTTCACCCTAACCCTAACGCTAACCCTAACCCTCACTCTCAACCTAACGCTCATCCTAACCCTTATCCTCACATTAACCCTAAACCTAACCGTAATCCTCACACTAAGCCTAACCCTCAACTTAACCCTAACCCTCACCCTCACCATAATCCTCACCCTAAACATAACCCTAACGCTTACCTAACCGAAACCCTAACCCTCACCCTCACCCTCACCCTCAGCCAAACCCTTACCCTAACCCTAATAGTACCCTAACTCTTATCCTCACCATAAATCTAACCTTAATCCTAACCCTCATGGTCACCCTCCCACTCATGCTCACCCTCACCCTAAACCTCACGCTCAACCTCAACCTCACCCTAACCCTCACCGTCACCCTAAACATCACCCTACCCCTAACCCTCACGCTAACCCTAAACCTTACCCTAACCTAACCCTAACCCTAACCCTAACCCTAACCCTCGCCCTAAACCTTATGCTAAGCCTAACTCTCATCCTCACCCTAATCCTCACCATAACCCTCATCCTCACACTAACCCTAACCCTAAACCTCAGCATCACCCTAACCCTAAACTTAAAACTAAAACTAACAGTCACCCTGAACCTAACACTTACCCTTACCCTAAACCTAAACCTCATACTAACCCTCACCCTAACCCTCACCCTAAACTTAAACCTCACACTCACCCTCACCCTAACCCTAACCTTTACACTATCCCTATCCCTACCCCTCAACCTAACCCTCACCCTCACCCTCTAACACTAACCCTCACCCTAAACCTAACCCTAACCCTAACCCTCACCCTAAACCTAAACCTAACCCTCGACCTTGCCCTCACCCTAACCCTAAACCTAACCCTAACCCTCACCCTAACCCTAAACAGAATCCTAACTCTAACCCTCACCGTCACCATCACCCTCACCCTAACCCTCAATCTCAAACTTACCTTCACCCTAACCCTCAAACTAACCCAAACCCTCACCCTAACCCTAACAATCTCCCTAATCCTAACCCTACCTTTCACCCTAACCTTAACCCTAAATGTCACCCTAACCCTAACCCTCACCCTCACCCTCACCCTCTGCCTAACACTAACCGTAACCCTAATCCTAACCCTAACTCTTACCCTCATACTCACCCTAACTCAAACCCTAACCCTAACCCTATCCCTATCTCTAATTCTCACCCTAATCCTAAACCTCATCCTAACCCTCACCGTCACCTTAAACTTCACCCAAACACTAACCATAACCCACACACTCACCCTAACCCGAAACCGAAACCTCAACCTCACCCTCACCCTAACCGAAACCCTAACACTCACCCCAAATCTAACCCTCAACCTAACCCTAATTCTAACCCTCAACCTCAACCTAACCCTAACCCTAATCCTAACCCTAAACCTCACCCTAACCCTAACACTAAACCTAACCTTAACTCTTACTTTCATCCTAATCCTCACCCTAAACTTTTTCCTCACACTAACCCAAACACAAACCCTCACACTAACCCGAACCCTCACCCTAACCCTAACCCTAAACCTAACCCTCACCCTGAACCTAACCCTAACCCTTTTCCACAACCTCACCCTAACCCTCACCGTCACCCTAACCCTCACCCTAAAACTAACCCTCACTTATACCCTAAAACTCACCCTCAACTTCACTCTAACCCTCAACCTCAACCTAACCCTAACCCTAATCCTAACCCTAAACCTCACCCTAACCCTAACACTAAACCTAACCTTAACTCTTACTTTCATCCTAATCCTCACCCTAAACTTTTTCCTCACACTAACCCAAACACAAACCCTCACACTAACCCGAACCCTCACCCTAACCCTAACCCTAAACCTAACCCTCACCCTGAACCTAACCCTAACCCTTTTCCACAACCTCACCTTAACCCTCACCGTCACCCTAACCCTCACCCTAAAACTAACCCTCACTTATACCCTAAAACTCACCCTCAACCTCACCCTCACCCTCACCCTAAACATCACCCTAACCCTAACCCTCAGCCTAACCCTAAACCTAAACCTCACCTTAACGCTAACCCTCACCTTCAAACTCACCCTCACCCTAACCATCACCCTAAATCTCACCCTCACCCTAGCCCTCACCCTAAACCTAACCCTAACCCAAAACCTCACCCTCAAGCTCATCCTCAACCTCAGCCTCACCCTAACCCTAAACCTAATCCTAACCCTAATCCTCACCCTAACCCTCAGTCTAACGCTAACCTTAAACCTAATGCTAACCCTAAACCTCACCCTCAACTTTACCCTAATCCTAACCCTCACCCTCACCCTAACCCTAACCCTAATGCTATACCTAACCCTAACCCTCACCCTAAGACTAATTCTAAGCCTAATACTCAACCTCACCTGAAACCTCACCCTAACACTTACCCTCAGCCTACCCCTCACCCTAACCCTAAACCTAAACCTAACCTTCACCAAACAGTCACCCTACCCTTACACTAACCCTATCCCTCACCCGCACCCTAACCCTCACCTAACCCTTATCCTTACACTAACCCTAAACGTAACCCTAAACCTCACACTAACTCTAATCCTCTCCCTAAACCTAACACTAAACCTCACCCTAAACCTAACCCTAAACTCAACCCTAACCCTAACCCTAACCCTAAACCTAATCCTAATCCTCACCCAAATGCTCACCCTAACACTAACACTAAACCTATCCCTCACCCTCACCCTATCCTTCACCCTAACGTTTACCCTCACACTAACCCTAAAAATCAAACTAAACCTAACCCTCACCCTAACCCTAACCATAATCCTCACCCTAACCCTCATCCTAACCCTAACCCTAACCCTCAACCTATCCATAACCCTAAACATTAACCTAAACCTAACCCTCACTGTCACCCTAACCCACACCCTCAGCCTAACACTAACACAAAGCCTAATCCTAAACCTAACGCTCACACTCACACTCACTCTAACTTGAACCCTAACCATAAACCTAACTCTCACGCTATCCATAAACCTATCCCTAACCCACACCCTAACCCTAAACGTCACCCTAAACCTAACCCTAATCCTCACCCTAACTCTAACCCTCACCCTAATCTCAACTTAACCCTAACGCTAACCCAAACACTCACCCTCACCCTAAATCTCACCCTAACTGATACCCTCAACATAACCCTAAGGGTAACCCTAACCGTAAACCTCACACTCAATCTGACCCTAAACCTCACCCTATCACTCACCCTAACCCTAACCCTCACCCTCACCTTAACACTCACCGTCACCTTAACCCTCACCCTAAACCTAACCATAACCCACACCCTAACACTCACATTAACCCTCACCCTCATCCTCACCTTCACCCTAACCCCAACCATAACCCTCACCCTAACCCTAACTTTAACACTCACACTCACCCTAACCCTAACGCTAACCCTTACCCTAATCCTCAGCCTAACCATAACCCTCAGTCTAACCCTCACCCTAACCCTAACCCTAATCCTAACCCTAACCCTAACCCTCACCCTCACCCTAAACCTCACCCTAACCCTAAAACTAACCCTAATCCGAAACCTCACCAACACCCTAACCCTCACGCTCACCCGAACCCTCACTCTCACCCTAACCTTCAGCAACACCGTAACCCACACCCTCACCCGAACCCTCACTCTCACGCTCACCCTCAGCCTAAACATCACCCTAACCCTAACCCTCACCCTAACCCTAACCCTCACCTTAAACCTCACCCTCACCCTAATCTTCACCCTAAACCTAACCCTAACCCTTTCCAAACCGAAAACCTCACCTTCACCCTCACCCTCACCATAGCCCTCACCCTCACCGTAGACCTCACCCTAAACATAACCGTAAACTTAACCCTCACCTTCACTCTCAACCTAATGCTCACCCTCACCCTCAACCTCACCCTAAACCTTCACCTAATCCTAACCCTAATCCTGACCCTCACCCTCACTGTAACCCTAACCCTAACCTGCACCCTAACCCTAACCCTTACCTTAATGCTAACCCTAACCTTCAACCTCACCCTAAACGTAACACTCAACCTAAACTTAACCCTAACCGTAATGCTAACCCTATCCCTCACCCTCACCCTAACAGTGACACTAACCTTTACCCTAACCCTCACCCTCACCCTAACCCTAACTCTAACCCACACCCTAACACTAACCATAACCCTAACCCTCAGTCTACCCCTCACCCTCACCCTAACTCTCACCATCACCCTAACACTAATGCTAACCCTAACCCTCAAGCTAACCCTAAACCTAAACCTTACCCTCACAAAAACCCTATACCTCAACCTTAACCTAACCCTCACCCTAAACCTTAAAATCACCCTAACCCTCACCCAACCCTAACCCTCATACTAACCCTCACCCTAACCCCCACCCTAACCTTAACCCTAACCCTAAGGCTAACCCTAACCCTCAGTCTCACCCTAACCCTTACCCTAACCCTTATCCTCACATTAACCCTAACCCGAACCCTAACCTTAACCCTCACAAAAAGCCTAACCCTCATCCTAAACCTAACCCTAACACTCACCCTAACCTGAACCCGAACCCTAACCCTAACCCTAATCCTCCGCTGAACCCTAACCCTCATGGTCACCCTAAGCCTCACCCTTACACTAACCCTCACCTACACCCTAACCCTACTCATTCCCTGAACCCTAACTCTCACCCTAAACCTCACCCTCACCCTAAACATCACCCTAACCCTTACTCTCACCCTAACCCTCACCCTCAACCAAACCATAACCCTCATTCTCACCCAAAACCTCTCACACTCCCTAACTTTCACCTTCAGCTTAAACATCACCCTAAACCTCACTCTCACCCTAACCCTCACTCTAACACTTACAATCACCCTAAACCTCTCATTAAACCTAAATCTCACCCTAAATCTAACTCTAAACCTACCACTCACCCTAACCCTAGCCATGAGGGCTAGGGTGAGCCTCAATCATACCCTCAACCTCAGCCTAACCCTAACCCTAATCCTAAACCTAACCCTCACACTCACTCTCAACCTAACCCTCAGCCTAACCCTTACCCTCACCATAACCCTAACCCTCACCCTCTCCCTAACCCTCCCCCTAAACCTTCCCCTCACCCTAACCCTCACCTTAACCCAAACCCTAACTCTAACCTTCACCCTAACCCTCACTCTAAACCTAAACCTAACCCTCACCCTAACCATAAACCTAACCCTAACCCTCACCCTCACCCTAACTGTCATCCTAACCCTTACCCTCAACCTAACCCTAACCCTACCCTAACCCTCACCCTAACCCTAACCCTCACCCGAACCCTCACTCTCATCCTCACCCTCACCCTAAACATCACCCTAACCCTAACCCTAACCCTCACCTTAAACCTAACCCTCACCCTAATCTAATCCTAAACCTAACCCTAAAACTTTCCTAACCAAAAATATCAACCTCAACTTAGCCCTCACCCTAAACCTAAACCTAACCTTAACCCTCACCCTCACCCTCACCCTCACCCTCAGCCTCACCCTAAGCCTCACCCGTACCCTAAATCTAATCCTAAACCGAACCCTGACCCACACCCTCACTGTAAACCTAACCCTAACCTGCACACTAACCCTAACCCTAACACTCAACCTTACCATAACCCTAACCCTAATGCTAACCCTAACCCTCACCCTCACCCTAACCCTGACCCTAACGCTTACCCTTACCCTCACCGTCACTCTCAACCTAACCCTATCCCTTAACCTCACCATAACCCTAACCCTCACCCTCAACCTAACCCTCACCCTAACCATTACCCTCACCCTAACCCTCATCCAACCCTAACCCGAACCCTAAACCTCACCCCAACGCCCACTCTAAACTTCACCATAACCCTAACCCTAACCATAACACTAAGCTTAAGGCTAACCCTTACCCTAAACCTAACCCTTACTGTAAACCTAACCCTAACCCTAACACTGACCCTAAACCTTATGCTAACCCTAACCCTCACCCTAAACCTAAACCTAAAACTAACCCTCACCCTAAACCTATCCCTAACCCTAAATCTTACCCTCACCCTCACCCTAACCCTAACCCTTACCCTATCCCTAACCCTACCCCTCAGCCTAACCCTCACCCTCACGTTAATCCTAACCCTAACGCTCACCCTAAACATAACCCAAACCCTAACCCTCACCCTAACCCTAAACCTAACCTTCACACTAACCCTAACCCTTACCCTAAATCTAACCCTAAAACTATCCCTAACCCTCACCCTCACCCTCACCCTAACCCTAAACCTAACCTAAAACCTCACCCTAACCCTAACCCAAATCCTAACCCTAACCCTCACCGTCACCATCACCCTCACCCTAACCCTCAACCTCAAACTCACTTTCAGGCTAACCCTCAAACTAACCCTAACAGTCACCCGAACCCTAACCCTTACCCTAACCCTAACCCTACCCCTCACCCTAACCCTCGCCCTAAACCTAACCCTCACCCTAACCCTAATCCTAAACCTCACCCTCATCCTAACCCTCAATGTCACACTAAACCTCACCCTAAACATAACCCTAACCCACACCCTAAACTTCACCCTCACCTGAAACCTCACCCTCCCCTAACCCTAACCCTAACCCTCACCCTAATCCTAACCCTCACCCTAACCCTAATCCTAACCCTCACCCTCATCCTAACACTCAATGTCACACTAAACCTCACCCTAAACATAACCCTAACCCACACCCTAAACTTCACCGTCACCCAAACCCTCACCCTCCCCTGAACCCTCACCCTCACCTTAACCCTCAGCCTCACCCTAACTCTCACCCTACCTGTAACCCTCAACCTAAGCCTCACCCTCAACCTAATCCTCACCCTAACCGTAACCCTAACCCTTACCTAATTAAAACCCTCACCCTCACGCTCACACTCACCCTAACCCTCATCCTCACCGGAGACCTCACCCTGACTCTATCACTAAACCTAACCCTAATCCTAACCTTCACCCTCACCCTCACTGTAACTCTAAACCCCACCCTAAACCAAAACCTCACCCTCACTCTAATCCTAAACCTCACCCTCACACTAACACTAACCCTAACACTCAACCCTCACCCTAAGCCTCACCCTAACCCTAACGCTAAACCTAACGCTAACCCTAACTCTCACCCTCATCCTAGCGCTCAACATAACCCTAACTCTAAACCTAACCCTCACCCTAAAACTCAACTTCACCCTCACCCTCACCCTCACCCTCAGCTTAATCCTAACCCTAACACTAATACTAAACCTAAACCTAACCCTAACCCTACATCTACCCCTAACCCTAGCCCTCACCCTCAGTCATAACCTCAACCTCTGCCTAACCCTAAACCTAACCCTCACACTCACACTCACCCTAACCCTAACCCTCACCCTCACCCTAAGCTCAACCCTAACCCTCACCCTCACCCTCATCCTAAACCTTAACCTCACCCTAAACTTAACCCTAACCCTCAGCCTAACCCTAAAACTACCCCTCACCCTAACCTTAACCCTAACCCTCAGCCTAACCCTAAAACTACCCCTCAGCCTATCCCTAACCCTCACCATCAGCCCAAACCTGATGCTAACACAAATGCTCATTCTCAACCTAAGCCTCAGCCTAACACTTATTCTCACCATAACCCTATCCCTCACCCTCTCCTTAAACCTCACCCTACCCCTATACCTCAACTTAACCCTCACCCTAACCCAAACCCTAACCCTAACCCTAACCTTCATCCTAAGCTTCACCCTAACCCTCACCCTAACCCTCACCTTAACCCTCACCCTAACCCTAAACCTAACCCTAACCCTCACCCTCACCGTAAATGTCATCCTAACCCTTACCCTCACCCTAACCCTAACCCTAATCCTAACCCTCACCCTAACCCTAATCCTTACCTGAACCCTCACTCTCACCTTCACCCTCACCCTAAACATCCCCCTAACCCTAACCCTCACCCTAACCCTAACCCTAACACTCACCCTAACCCTAAACCTCACCTTAAACTTCACCCTCACAATAGCCCTCACCCTAAAACTAACCCTCATATTAACCCTCATCCTCACCCTCACCCTCACCCTCAGCCTCACCCTCAGCCCCACCCTAACCCTAAACCTAATCCTAACATTAACCCTGACCTTCACCCTCACTCTAACCCTAACCCTAACATGCACCCTAAACCTAACCCTAACCATAAACCTAACACTCAACCTAACCCTAACCCAACCCTAACCCTAACCCTAACCCTCACCCTAACCCCCACCCTAAACTTCACCCTAACCCTAACTCTAACCCTAACCCTGAGTCTCAACCTTACCCGCAGCCTAAGCCTTATCCTCACACTAAACCTAACCCTAACCGTAACCCTCACACTAAGCCTAACACTCAACCTACCCTATGCCTCACACTCAACCTAATCGTCACCCTAAACATAACTCTAACCCTTACCTAACAGAAACGCACACCCTGAACCTCACCGTCACCCTAACCCTCAGCCTAACCCTTACCCTAACCCTAATAGTAACCCTAAATCATACCCTCACCCTAAACCTAACCCTAACCCTAACCATCACCGTCACCCTCCCACTCACGCTCACGCTCACATTAACCCTCACGCTCAACCTCACCCTCACCCTAACCCTCACTGTCACCCTAAACATCACCCTAACCCTAACCCTCACCCTAAATCTAACCCTAAGCCTATCCCTCACTCTAACCCTAAACCTAAACCTAAGCCTAACCCTGACCCTTACCCTAACTCTAACCCTTATCCTAACCCTAACCCTAACCCTAACCCTCACCCTAAAACTTATGCTAACCCTAACCCTCACCCTCACCCTGAAACTAACCCTAACCTTTTTCCACACCCTCAACCTAACCCTCACCGTCACCCTTGCCCTCACCTTGAACCTAACGCTCACCTATACCCTCACCCTCACCCTCACCCTAAACATCACCCTAACTCTAACCCTCAAGCCTAACCTTAACCCTAACCCTCACCTTAAGCCTAAACCTCACCTTCAACATCACCCTCACCCTAACCCTCACCCTAAACCTCACCCTCAACCTCATTCTCAACCTCAGCCTCACCCTAACCCTTAACCTAATCCTAACCCTCACCCTCACCCTCACTATAACCCTAACCTTAAACCTAATGTTAACCCTAAACCTCACTCTCACCATAACCCTAATCCTAAACCTCACCCTAACCCTAAGGCTATACCTAACCCTAATCCTCACCCTAAGATTAATGCTAAGCCTAATACTCAACCTCACCTGAAACCTCACCTTAAAACTTACCCTCAGCCTAACCCTCACCCTACCCTAAAACCTAAACCTAACCCTCACCATAATCCTAACCCTTAGCCTAAACCTAAAAATAACCCTAACCCTAAACCTAACACTAATACTTAGCCTCACCCTCACCCTTACCCAAACCATAACCCTAACCCTCACTCAAACCCTAAGCCTAACCCTAACCTTAACCCTCACCCTCACCCTCACCCTAACCCTAATCCTAAACCTAACCATATCCCTAACCCTAAACCTCACCCAAAACCTCACCCTAACCCTAACCCTAATACTAACTCTCATGCTCACACTAGCTCTCACACTAACCCTAATTCTAACCCTCACCCTCAACCTAACCCTGACCCTCAGCCTCACCGTAAACCTCACACTAACCCTAACCCTAATCCTCAATCTAACCCTCACCCTAACCCTAACCCTAACCCTTACACTAACCCTAAACCTAACCCTAACCATCACCCTTATCTTAACCTCACCCTCAGCGTAAAGGTCACCTTTACCCTTACCATCATCCACACCCTGACCCGCAACCTAAGCTTAAACCTCTTCCTAACCCTCACCCTAATCGTAAACCTAACCATCACCCTAAGCCTAACCTTCACTGTCAACCTCAAGATCAACCTAAACTTAATCCTAAGTCTATGCCTTACCCTAACCCTCACCCTCACCCTACCCCTCACCTAACCCTAAACCTAACCATCACCAGAACCCTAATCCTCACACCCACCCTCACCCTCAGCCTAACCCTAAGCCTAAGCCTAACTGTAACGCGCACCCTCACCCTCAGCCTAACCCTAATCCTAAACTTAACCCTAACCCTAAACCTCAACCTAACACTCACCCTAACATTAACCCTAACACCAATCCTAACCCAATCCCTCTACCTAACCCTCCCCAAACTGTAAATCTAACCCTAAACCTCAACCTCACCCTAACCCTAATCCTTACCTTAACCCTAAACCAAACCCTAACCCTCACCCTCAACCTCACCCTCACTGTAACTCTAACCCTAACCCTAACAATGACACTAATCCTAACCCTAAACCTAACCCTAACCCTAACCCTAAACCTAATCCTAACACTCACGCTCACCCTAACCCTAATTCTAAACCTAACCCTCACCCTAAACCTAACCCTCACGTCACCGTAACCCTAACTCTAATCCTAGCCCTCACCCTAACCCTAACCCTAACCCTCACCCTAACCCTCACGCTCACCCTCACCCTCAACCTAACCCTAAGCCTAACCCTAAACCTAACCCTAACCCTCACACTCACCCTAACACTTACCATAATCCTAATCCTAACTCTAAGCCTAACCCTCAACCTCAACCTAACCCTCACCCTAACCCTAAATCTAACACTAACCCTAAACCTAACCCTCAGCCTCAGCCTCACTCTAACCCTAACTCTAACCCTAAACCTAACCCTCACTCTAACCCTAAACCTAACCCTAAACCTCACCCTAACCCTAACCGTAAACCTCACTCTCAAAATAGCCCTCACCCTAAACCTCATCCTAAACTTAACACTCATCCTAACCCCAACCCTAACACTAACCCTAACCCTAACTCTAACCCTAAACCTTACACTCACCCTAAACCTAACACTAACCATGAACCTAATCCTAAACCTCATCCTAACCCCAACCGTAAGCCTCACACTTACCCTCACCGTAACCTTAACGCTAACACTAAACCTAACTCTAAACCTAACCCTAACCCTAACCCTCACCCTAACAATAACACTCACCCTAACACTAACCCTAACCCTCATGCTCGGGCTAAGCCTAAGCCTAGGCCTAAGCCTAACCCTAACCCTAACCCTCACCCTAAACTTAACCCTAACACTTACCCTAACTCTAACCCTAAAAATCACCCTCACCCTAAACCTAACTCTAACCCTAAACCTAAACCTAAACCTCATCCTAACTCCAACCCTAACCCTTAACTTTACCCTCACCATAACCCTAACCCTCACACTATCCCTAACTCTAACCCTAACACTAACCCTGACCCTCACCCTAAACATAACCCTCACCCTAAGAGTAACCCTCACCCTAACATTAACCTAACCCTAACATTAACCCTCACACCAACCCTAACCATCACCCTAACCCTAAAACCCTCCCTAAAACTAACCCTAACCCTCACCCTCACCCTAGCCATGACCCTAACCCTAACCCTCATCCTCGGCCTAACCCTCACTTTTACCATTACCATCAACCCCACCCTAACCCTCACCCTAACCCTAACCTTCACCCTAACCCCCACCCTAATTCTAATTCTACCCCTAAACCTCACCCTCACCCTAACCCTAAATCTAACCCTAACCCTAACACTAAACCTAAGCCTAGCCCTAACCCTCACATTCACCCTCAACGTAAATGTAACCCCAAACCTAACGCTAACCATAAACCTAACCCTAAACCTAACCCTCAACCTAATAATTACCCTCCCCTAATACTAACCCTAACCCTCACACTAACCCTCACACTAACCCTAACTCTCACTCTAATCCTAAACCTCACCCTAACCCTAACCCCAACCCTAACCCTCACCCTCACGGTATCCCTCACACTAACCCTAATTCTAACCCTCACCCTCACGCTAACCCTATTCCTCATCCTCACCCTAAATCTCACACTAACCCTAACCCTATTCCTCAATTTAACCCTCACCCTAAACCTAAACCGAACCCTTACCCAAACCCTCACCCTAATCCTAACCCTCACCCTTATCTTAACCCTCACCCTCAGCCTAACCCTCACCTTTACACTTACTATCACCCTCAACCTAACGCTCACCCTAACCCTAATCCTCATCCTAACCCTCACGCTAACCCTAAACCTAACCATCACCCTAACCCTAATCCTCACCCTCAGCCTAACCCTAAGCCTAAGCGTAACCCTAACCCTAACCCTCACACTCACCTTAACCATAAAGCAAAACCTAACCCTAAGCCTAGACCTCAACCTAATCCTCACCCTAACCCTAACCCTTATTCTAACCCTAACCCTGACCCTAACGCTAAACCTAACCTTAACCCTAACATTACACCTATCCCTAATCCTCTACCTAACACTCCCCCTAACCCTAACTGTAACCCTAAAACTCACCCTAACCCTAACCCAAAACCTACCCCTAACCCTCGGCCTAACCCTAAACCTCAACCAAACCGTAACCCTAACCCTCATCCTACTCCTAAACCTAAACCTAAACCTCACCGAAACACTAACCCTAGGCCTCACCCTCACCCTAGCCCTCACACTAAGCCTAATCCTAACCCTAATCCTCATCCTAACACTCACCATAACCCTAACCCTAATCCTCACACTATCCCTAAACTTAACCTGAACCCTAAATTTCACCCTAACTATACACCTAACCCTCACCCTAACCCTAACCCTCACCCTCACCCTCAGCCTAAACATAAGTCTAACCCTAACGCTAACCCTAACCCTCATACTCACCCTAACCTTCACCCTAACCCTAATCTTAACCCTAACCCTAACCTTAAACCTAAACCTCAAGCTAACCCTCACCTTAAATTTAAACATAACACTAACCCTAACCCTAAACCTCGACCTAACCCTCACCCTAACCCTAACTCTAACACTAACCCTAACAATAACCCTCACGCTCAGCCTCACCCTAACCCTAACTCTAACCTTAAATCTCACACTCAACCTAACCCTAACCCTAAATCTCACCTTAACCCTAACCCGAAAACTCAACCTCACCCTGGCCCTCACCCTAACCCTAATCCTAACCCTAACTCTCATCCTAATCCTCACCCTAACACTAACCCTAATCCTCACCCTCACCCTCACCCTAACCCTAATCCTAACCCTAACCCTCAACCTAACCCTAACCCTTACCCTGAAAATAACCCTTACCCTAACCCTCAACCTAAACGTAAACTTAACCCGAACCCTAACTCTCACCCTAACCCTAACCCTAAACCTCACCCTAACCCTAACCCTAAACCTCACCCTCACCCTAGCCCTCACCCTAACCCTAATCCTAACCTTAACACTCATCCTAAGCCTCCAACTAACCCTTACCCTTAACCTCACCCTAACCCTACCCCTCACCGTCAACTTCACCCTCATCCTAAACCTAAGCCTAAGCCTAAACCTAACCCTAACACACACCCTCAACTTAACCCTAACCCTAATCCTAACCCTAACCCTAACCCTCCTACTAACTCTCACACTAACCCTAACCCTAACACTAACCCTAACCCTAACCCTCAACCTAACCCTCACCTTAACCCTAATTTTAACCCTAAACCTCACCCTAACCCTAACCCTAACCCTCACCCTCACTGTAACCTTAAACCTAAACCGAACCCTAACAATAACCCTAATCCTAATCCTAACCCTAACCTAACCATTACCCTCACCCTAACCCAAACCCTGACCCTAACACTTACCCTCACCGTAACACTAACCCTAACCCCAACTCTAACCCTCACACTAACCCTAACCTCACCCTAACACTAAAGCTAACCTTCAACCTAACCCTAACCCTTATGCTCAACGTAACCATAACCCTAACCCTAAACCTCACCCTAACAATAACCCTCACACTAACCCTAACCCTCATCCTAAAACTTACCCTCAGCCTAACACTAACCCTAAACCTAATCCTAACCCTCACCCTCACTCTCACCGTAACTGTAACCCTAACCGAAATGCTAACAATAACCCTAATCCTAACCCTAACCCTCACCCTAACCATAACCCTCCCCCTAACCCTAACCCCCACCCTAACACTTACCCTCACCTTAACCCTAACCCTCATCCTCACCCTAAACCTCACACTAACCCTAACACTTATCCTCAATCTAACCCTTACACTCACCCTAACACTAACCCTCACCCTAACACTAACCCTCACCCTTATCATAACTCTCACTCTCATCCTAAACCTCACCTTTACCCTTACCATCACCCCCACCCTAAACCTCACCTTAAACTTAACCCTCACCCTAACCCTAATTCTACCCCTAAACCTCACACTCACCGTAACCGTAAATATAACCTAACCCTAACACTAAAGCTCACCCTAACCTAACCCTAATCCTCATCCTCAACCAAACACTCAGCCTAACACTAAGCCTAACAGTAAAAGTAACCCTAACCCTCACACTAACTCTCACAGTAACCCTCACCCTCACCCTAACCCTAATCCTAACGCTAACCCTCATCCTAACCCTCACCCTAACACTAACACTAACAATCACCCTAACTCTAATCCTCACTCCCACCCTCACCCTCAGCTTAACCCTAAGCCTAAGCCTATGCCTAACCCTAACCCTCACACTCACCCTCACCCTAACCCTAATCCTAACCCTAACTCTAACAATAACCCTAAACCTCAACCTAACCATCACCCTAACCTTAAACCTAAAACTAACCCTAACCCTAACCCTCGAACTAACCTTCCTACTAATCCTAAACCTAACCCTCACCCTAACCATAATCCTAACCCGAAACCTAAACCTCACCCTAACCCTAAAGGTAACACTCACCCTCACCATAACTCTAACCATAACCCTTACCCTCACCTTAAGCCTAACCCTAACATTAATCCTAACATAAACCCTAACCCTAAACCTCACCCTAACCCTAGCCCTCAGCCTAACCCTAATCCTACCCCTAACTCTCATCCTAACCCTCCCTCTAAACCTTACCCTAACCCTCACCCTAATGCTAACCCTCACCCTCAACCTCAGCCTCAGCCTAAACCTAAACCTAAGGGTAACCCTCACCCTAACCCTCACACTCACAATCTCCCTAAACCTAATCATAAACCTAACCCTAACCCTTACCGTTATCCTCACCCTCAGCCTAACCCTCACCTTTAACCTTACCCTCACACCCACCCTAACCCTCACCCTAAGCCTAACACTCACCCTAACCCTATCTCTACCCCTAAACCTCACCCTCACCCTAATCCTAACTCTAACCCTAACCCTAACAATAACACTAACCCTAACACTTACCATCACCCTAACCTTAATCCTCACCCCCAACATCACCCTCAGCCTAACCCTAAGCCTCACCCTAACCCTCACGCTAACCCTCATACTCACCCTCACCCTAACCCTAATCCTAAACCTAACCCTATCCCTAAACCTCAACCTAACCCTCACCCTCATCCTAACCCTAACCTTAAACCTAACCCTAACCCTCCCCTCAACCTTAACTCTAACCCTAAACCTCACCCTCACCCTAACCCTAACCCTAAAACTCACCCTACAATTCACCCTAACCTTAACACTCAACCTCAACCTCAACCTAACCTTAACTCTAACCCTAACCCAAACAATAACACTAACACTAACTATAACCATAACCATAACCATAACCCTCACCCTCACCGCAAACTTCACCCTAACCATAACACTAACAGTAACAATAAACCTAACCCTAACAGTAACCCTCACCCTAACCTTAACACTAACCGTAACAATAAACATCACCCTAACCCTGCCCCTAAACCTAACTCTAACCCAAAACCTCACCCTAAACCTCACCCTAACCCTAACCCTAACACTAACCCAAATCCTAAGGCTAACCCTAACCCTCAACCTAACCCTAACCCTCACGCTCACCGTAACCCTAACCCTAACACTCACCCTATCCCTAAACTTAACCAGAACCCTAAATCTCACCCTAACCCTACCCCTAACCTTTACCCTAACCCTAACCCTAACCCTCACCCTCACCCTAACCCTTACCCTAATCCTAATCCTAACATTAAGCCTAAACTTCACTTTGACCCTAAACCTCACCATATCCCTAACTCTAACACTAACTCTAACACTAACCCTAACCCTAGTCCCCACCCTCAGCCTCAACCTAACCCTAACTCTAACCCTAAACCTCACCCTCACCCTATCCCTAACACTAAACCTAAACCTAAACCTCACCCTAACCCTAAACCTAAACCTCACCATCACCCTAGCCTTCGCCCTAACCCTAATCCGAACCCTAACCCTCATCCTAACCCTCACCCTAACACTAACCCTAACCCTCACCCTCACCCTCACCCTAACAATCACGCTAACCCTAACCCTCAACCTAACCCTAACCCTCACCCTCACTGTAACCCTTACCCTAATCCTCACTCTAACCCTAAACTTAACCCGAACCCTAACTCTCACCCTAACCCTAAACCTAACCCTCACCCTAACAATAACCTGTAGAGAGCTGCGAGAGGCCGCACCTGGAAGATGGTGCCGGCTTCCGCCCTCCGCCTTCCCGATGGCGAGTGCTCTCGTGGTAAACAACTCCTGATATGGCTAAGGCAAAGAATCTGGCTTGCTTCCGCGCACCTGAACCTATTGGTGGTTCCCACGTGGCGTATCAGGGTTGGCTACCCAGCGTGTACTTAAGGCTGTGGGGAATTCTCCCCGGAGTTGGGGTCACAAGATTAAAAAAAGGTCCTGAATAAACGGCAGAGAGAAGAGTCCAGTGTCGAGTCTCCTTGCTGGTCGAGGCGGTAGCGACACGTGGCGGCCCGTACGGGGGACTCAGCCATAACCCCAACGAGGACTCAGAACTCTCTGCGGTCACGGTGGTGCACCAGTAAGTCCCCAGGTAAAAGGGGAATCCGTGACAAAAGCGGGGGTAAGTCCCCAGGTAAAAGGGGAATCCGCCACAAGAGCGGGGAGTAAGTTCCCAGGTAAAAGGGGAATCCGCCACAAGAGCAGGGAGTAAGTTCCCAGGTAAAAGGGGAATCCGCCACAAGAGCGGGGAGTAAGTTCCCAGGTAAAAGGGGAATCCGCCACAAGAGCAGGGGGGGGGGGGTTTTTGCTCTTCTCGGTAGATAAAGAGAGAGCGAGAACCTGAGGCTAGTCAATAGAGTAGCCAAAAGTGAAAGTAAAAGTTTGTTTACCAGCTTTAAATGTTTAAAACATGGGCGCTTCTTCTTCGCACCCAATTTTTTTGGCTCTCAATGAGCTACTGCACTCAAAAAAGTTAAAAATAAAAAAGAGTACTTTAGAGAGATTTTTGAATGAATGTGACATCGTTGCCCCGTGGTTCGCTGTCTCCGGAAGCCTCACGGTGGCCTCTTGGGAGAAACTAGGGAGGGACCTAGATTTTGCCTCTGAACAAGGAACGCTTAAGAGCGGAGTGAGACCAATATGGAAACAGATAAGAGGCTGTCTCGAGGACCAGCGTTGCAGTGAGGCGGTAGAGAATGGTCAGGCCGCCCTAGAAATGCTGCAGGAAGAAAGATCGGAAAGGGCAGACAGCGAAAAGGAGGAGAGCGGGGGGGGGGGGGGGTTATACCCCGATTTTGCCGAACTAGAGACCTCTGAGTCTACAGACTTAGAGGAACTACAATCACTCATAGAACAAATAGAAAAAACAAAGATAAGAAAGAGGAGGAAAGGGAAGGAGAGAGAGGACCCAGATAAAGATGAATGCACACCCTCCGTGCACCGCCCCACACCTTCGGCCCCTCCGCTCTATGCGGAGGACCCTGGAAGTGGCAGCCCGGGCTGTTCTTTCAGCCCAGGCGTGTGGAAAGCGGTCAGAACCGAGTTACATCTAGCCTGTCCAATATTTCAGGATCCACAGGGACAGCGGTATCATGAACCCTTAGATTTTAAGGTGATAAAATCTTTAGCTGAGTCTGTGTGGACATACGGAATCACAGCCTCCTTTACTGTAGCCCAGGTGGAGGCCCTAAACAGACATTGCATGACACCCGGTGATTGGAGTGGGCTCGCACGAGCTTGTTTGAGCCCAGGTCAGTATTTAGATTGGAAGGCCTTTTTGATTGAATTTGCTAGTGAAGAGGCTGCGGCCAATCAGGCTGGGGGAAACCCAGCTTGGGACAGAGATATGCTGCTTGGACAGGGGAGATTCGCCAATCAGCAGATAGGCTACCCGGTTCAAGTTTATGAACAAATCAATAAAATTGGCATAAAGGCATGGAAGGCCTTACCAAATAAAGGCGAGGTGAGTGGCAATCTCACCAAAATCCTGCAGGGCTCTATGGAGCCATTTTCGGACTTTGTTGCCCGTATGGTCGAGGCCGCTGGCAGAATTTTTGGTGACCCAGACGCAGCCATGCCATTAATTAAACAGCTTGTTTACGAGCAGTGCACTAAGGAATGCAGAACCGCCATAACCCCATATAAGAATAGGGGACTAGAAGCATGGATGAGAGTTTACAGAGAGCTGGGCGGACCACTAACTAATGCTGGATTAGCTGCTGCTGTGGTGCAATTAACCCAGAAGAAAGGGGCTGGGAAGGTGGCTCAGTGGTAGAGCGGTTGCTTTGCATGCCTGAGGCCCTGAGTTCGATTCCTCAGCACCACATAAGCAAGAAGAGAAAAAAGCCGGAAGTGGCGCTGTAGCTTAAGTGGTAGAGTGCTGGCCTTGAGCTGAAGAGCTGAGGGACAGCGCCCAGGCCCAGAGTTCAGGCCCAGGAAAAAACCTATTCAAAAAACGCTGCAAATTTGTCTAAACAGTTGTCTAGTTATCTTTTAGGTAATTGAACTGGGGAGTTCGACAGCCTGATGGAACAGCTCAGGGTTGCCATCGTCATGGTGAACTCGACCCGAGTGGATGCCGGATTGGCGGAGGGGTTATCTTCATGGATCTCCGCTGCTATGATTCATCTCAAGGAGGGGGCGGGTTTGGGAGTCCTGATAGGCCTTCTGGTGTTAGCCTCCTTGGTATGTCTGTGGTGCATTTGCCAAATTAGAGGTTCTCAGCGTCGCAGTGCAGCCATGATTATCCAAGCCTTTACAGTCATTGGAGCAGGTCAGTCCCCCTAAGCGTGGCTTGCCACCCTAAAACAATGAACACAGATTGCAAAGCCAAAGTACTTCAGTCGAGAGGCATGAGTTTTGCCCTCGAGGAGAGCATGTTTGATTGCACACGGGTTCGATTCGCCTTTTCCCGTCCTTGTGAAAAACGAATCAATGGACAGGCTGAGTCATCCCTAGAGAAGGCGCCCTCTGGGAGAAGGCTTGTATGCAGTCCTTGCATTGCACAACAGGGATCAGACCTCTGTTCTCATCTGTGTTCTTTAAACAAAAAAGGGGGAACTGTAGAGAGCTGCGAGAGGCCGCACCTGGAAGATGGTGCCGGCTTCCGCCCTCCGCCTTCCCGATGGCGAGTGCTCTCGTGGTAAACAACTCCTGATATGGCTAAGGCAAAGAATCTGGCTTGCTTCCGCGCACCTGAACCTATTGGTGGTTCCCACGTGGCGTATCAGGGTTGGCTACCCAGCGGGTACTTAAAGCTGTGGGGAATTCTCCCCGGGGTTGGGGTCAGAAGATTACAAAAAGGTCCTGAATAAACTGCAGAGAGAAGAGACCGGTGTCGCGTCTTCCTTGCTGGTCGAGGCGGTAGCGACAATAACCCTCACCCTCACCCTCACCCTCAGCCTAACCCTAAGCCTAACACTAACGCTAACCCTAAACCTCACACTTACCCTAACCCTAACCCTATTCCTAATCCTAAACCTAACCCTAAACCTCACCCTCACCCTAACCCTCACCTAAAGCTTAACCCTCAAATTAATCCTAACCCTAACCCTAAACCTAACACTAAACCTAACCCTAACACTAACCCTAACCATCACCCTAACCCTAAGCCTCACCCTAACACTAACCCTAACTCTCATCCTCACCGTAGACCTCACCCTAATCCTAATCCTCATCCTCAACCTAAACCTCACACTAACCCTAAAACTAATCCTCAATCTAACCCTCACCCTCACCCTAACCCAAACCCTATCCCTCCCCCTAACCCAAACCCTAACCCTTAGTGTAACCCTCATCCTCAGGCTAAACCTCACCTTTACCCTTACCGTCCCACCCACCCTAACCCTTACCATCACCCTAACCTTAATCCGTACACCCACCATCAACCTCAGCCTAACCCTAAGCCTAAGCCTAACCCTCACCCTAACCCTCACACTCACCCTCACCCTAACCCTAATCCTAAACCTAACCCTATCCCTAAACCTCAACCTAACCCTCACCCTCATCCTAACCCTAACCCTAAATCTCACCCTAACCCTCTCTTCAACCCTAAATCTAACCCTAAACCTCACACTCACCCTAACCCTAACCCTAACCCTAAACCTCACCCTAAAAATCACCCTAACCCTAACACTCACACTCACCCTCAACCTAAACTTAATTCTAACCATAACCCTAACAATAACACTAACACTAACCCTAACCCTAACCATAACCATAAACCTCACCCTAACCCTAACCCTCATCCTCACCCTCACCCTCAGTATAACCCTAAACCTAACCCTAACAATAATCCTAACCCTAACCCTCACCCTAACCATAACCCTCACCCTAACCCAAAACCTCACCCTAAAACTAACCCTAATCCGAACACTAACCCTCACACTAACCCTAACCCGAACTCTAACCCTAAACCTCAACATAACCCTCAACCTCCCCATAACCCTAAAACTAACCCTAACCGTCACCCTCACCCTAACCCTCCCTCTAACCCTATAACTAACGCTAAACCTCACCCTCACAATAACCCTAAAAAAACCCTAAACCTAAACCTCACACTAACCCTAACACTAACCCTCACCCCCACGCTCACACTAAGACTAACTCTAACACTAACCCTAAAAATAACACTAACACTAACCCTTACCATCCCCCTAACCCTAATTCTCACCCCCACCCTCATCCTCAGCCTAAACCTCAGCCTAAGCCTAACCCTCACCCTTACCTTCACACTCACCCTCACCTGAACCCTCATCCTCAACCTAACCCTATCCCTAAACCTCATGGGAACCCTCATCCTCAACCTAACCCTAAACCTAAACCTCGCGCTAACCCTCCCCTAACTCTAACTCTACCCCTAAACCTCACCCTCACGCTAACCCTAATCCTAACCCTAACCATAAACCTCAATCTAAACCTCACCCTAACCCTCCCCTCACCCTAACCCTCAACCTACCCTTAACTCTAACCCTAACCCTAACAATAACACTAACCCTAACCCTAACCCTAACCATAAACCTCACCCTCAGCCTCACCCTCACCACAAACTTAACCCTAACCATACCACTAACAATAACCCTAACCCAAAAAATAACCCTAACCCTAAACCTCACCCTAAACCTAACACTAACCCTAACCCTAAACCTCACCCTAACCCTGCCCCTAAACCTAACTCTATCCCTAAATCTCACACTCACCCTCACCCTAACCCTAACCCTAATCCAAAACCTCACCCTAAATCTCACCCTAACCCTAAACCTAACCCTCACCTTAATCCTAAGCCTCACCCTAACACTCAACCTAACCCTAAACCCCACATTCACCGTAATCCTAAACCTAAACCTCACCCTAACCCTGCCCCTAAACCTAAAGCTAACACTAAACCTCACCCTCACCCTAAACCTAACCCTAACCCTAATCCAAAATCTCACCTTAAACTTCACCCTAACGCTAACCCTAACCCTCACAACAATCCTAAGCCTAACCCTAACCTCAACCTAACCCTAACCCTCAGGCTCACCCTAATCCTAAACCTAATCCTCACCCGAACCCTAAACTTAACCTGAAACCTAACTCTCACCCTAACCCTACCCCTATCCTTTACCATAACACTAATCCTCACCCTCACCCTCACCCTAATCCTAAGCCTAACCCTCACCCTCAACAATCACGCTCACTGTAACCCTAACCCTCACACTCACGCTAACCCTTACCCTAAACCTAATCCTAACACTAAGCATAACCCTCACCCTCACACTTATCCTCACTGTAACCCTATCTCTAACACTAACACTAAACCTAACACTCAACCTCAGCCTCACCCTAACCCTAACAATAACCCTTAACCTCACCGTCACCCTATCAGTAACCCTAACCCTAACCCTAAACATCACCCTAACCCTAACCCTAAACCTCACCCTCACCCTAGCCCTCACACTAACCCTAATTCTAACCTTAACCCTCATCCTAACCCTCAACCTAAACCTCACCTTCACCCTAACCCTCACCTTAAGCCTAACCCTAACATTAATGCTAACCCTAACCCTAACACTAAACCTCACCATAACACTAACCCTAACCATCACTCTAACCCTAAACCTCACCCTAACACTAACCCTAAACTTCATCCTCACCCTAGACCTCACCTAATCCTAACCCGCATCCTCACCCTAAACCTCACACTAACCCTAACACTAATCCTCAATCTAACCCTCACCCTCACCCTAACCCTAACAATATCCCTCCCTCTAAACCTAACACTAACCCTTACCGTAACCCTCAACCTCAGCCTAACCCTCACCTTTACACTTACCCTCACACCCACCCTAACCCTCACCCTAAGCCTAACACTCACCCTAACCCTATATCTACCGCTAAAGCTCACCCTCACCCTAATCCTAACTCTAACCCTAACCCTAACAATAAGACTAACCCTAACCCTTACCATCACCCTAACATTAATCCTCACCCGCAACATCACCCTCAGCCTAACCCTAAGCCTCACCCTAACCCTCATACTCACCCTCACCCTAACCCTAATCCTAAACTTAACACTATGCCTAAACCTCAACCTAACCCTCACCCTCATCCTAACCCAAACCCTAAACCTAACCCAAACCCTCCCTCAACCTTAACTCTAACCCTAAATCTCACCCTCACCCTAACCCTAACCCTAACCCTAAACCAAAACCTCACCGTACAACTCACTCTAAACATAACACTCAGCCTCACCCTCACCCTCAATCTAACTTTAATTCTAAACCAAACCCTAACAATAACACTAACCCTAACCCTAACCATAACCATAAACATAACCCTCACCCTCAGCCTCACCCTCACCGCAAACTTCACCTTAACCATAACACTAACAATAACCATAATCCTAACCCTAACCCTAACAATCACCCTAACCTTAACACCAACCCTAACCCTAAACCTCACCCTAACCCTGCCCCTAAACCTAACTCTAACCCAAAACCTCACCCTAAACCTCACCCAAAACCTAAACCTAACCCTCACCCTAATCCTAAATCTAACCCTAACCCTCAACCTAACCCTAACCCTCACGTTCAACGTAACCCTAAACCTAACCATCGCCCTAACCCTAAACTTAACCCGAACCCAAAATCTCAAACTAACCCTATCCCTAAACCTTACCCAATCCCTAACCCTCACCTTCACCCTCACCCTCACCCTCATGCTAACACGTACCCTAATCCTAATACTAACACTAGGCCTAACCGTCACTCTAACCCTAACCCTCACTGTAAACCTAACTCTAACACTAATCCTAACCCTAACCCTCACCCTCAGCCTCAACCTAACCCTAACTCTAACCCTAAACCTCACCCTCACCCTATCCGTAACCCTAAACCTAAACCTCACCCTAACCCTAACCCTAAACCTCTCCCTCACCCTAGCCCTCAACCTAAACCTAATCCAAACCCTAACCCTCATCCTAACCCTCACCCTAAAACTAACCCTAACCCTCAACCTAAAACTAACCCTCACCCTTACTGTAACCCTTACCCTAATCCTCACTCTAACCCTAAACTTAACCCGAACCCTAACTCTCACCCTAACCCTAACCCTAACCCACACTCTAACAATAACCCTCACCCTCACCCTCACCCTCAGCCTAACCCTAAGCCTAACACTAACGCTAAACCTAAACCTCACACTAACCCTAACCCTAACCCTATTCCTAATCCAAACCCTAACCCTAAACCTCACCCTCACCCTAACCCTCACCTTAAGCTTAACCGTCACATTAATCCTAACCCTAACCCTAACACTAAACCTCACCCTAACACTAACCCTAACCCTCATCCTCACCCTAGACCTCACCCTAACCCTAAACCGCATCCTCACCCTAAACCTCACACTAACCCTAACACTAATCCCCAATCTAACCCTAACCCTTACCGTAAACCTCACCCTCAGCCTAAACCTCACCTTTACCCTTACCGTCACCCCACTCTAACACTCACCCTAAGCCTAAGACTCACCCTAACCCTATATCTACACCTAAACCTCACCCTCACCCTAATCCTAACCCTAAAACTAATCCTAACAATAACACTAACCCTAACCCTTACCATCACCCTAACCTTAATCCTCACCCCCACCATCACCCTCAGACAAACCCTAAGCCTAAGCCTAACCCTCACCCTAACCCTCACACTCACCCTCACCCTTACCCTAATCCTAAACCTAACCCTATCCCTAAACCTCAACCTAACCCTCACCCTCATCCTAACCCTAACCCTAAACCTCACCCTAACCCTCCCCTCAATCCTAACTCTAACCCTAAACCTCACCCTCACCCTAAACCTAACCCAAACCCTAACCCTAAACCTCTCCCTAAAACTCACCCTAACCCTAACACTCACCCTCACCCACAACCTAACCTTAACTCTAACTCTAACCCTAACCCTAACCATAACCATAACCATGACCCTCACCCACAGCCTCACCCTCACCGCAAACTTCACCCTAACCATTACACTAACAATAACAATAAACCAAACCCTAACCCTATCCCTCACCGTAACAATAACCTCATCCTCACCCTCAGCCTCACCCTAATCCTAACCCTAAACCTCCTCCTAAACCTCACCCTAACCTACCCTAACCATCACCCTAACCCTAATCCTCACCCCAACCTCACCCTCAGCCTAACCCTAAGCCTAAGCCTAACTCTAACCCTAACACTCACCCTTACCCTAAACCTCAACCTAACCCTCAACCTTAACTTAACCCTAACAGTAACCCTAATCCTAACCCTCAAAGTAACCCTTCCCCAACCCTATATCTAAAACTAAACCTCGCCCTCACCCTTGTCCTAATCCTAACCCTAACCCTAACACTAATCCTCACCCTCACCCTCAACCTCACCCTCACCATAACTCTAAACCTAAACCTAACAATAACACTAATCCTAACCATAACACTAACAATAAGCCTAACCCTAAGCCTAACCCTAACCCTAAACCTAATCCTCACCATAACCCTAACCCTAACCCTAAACCAAACCATAACCATAACCCTCACCCTAACTCTAAGCCTAACCCTAACCCTAACCCTAAGCCTCACACTCACCCTCACCCTAACAATAATCATAAACCTAACCCAATCCCTAACCCTAACCCTCAGCCTAGCCCTCACCCTAACCCTAACCTTAACCCTAAACCTCATCCTAAACCTGACACTAACCATAACCCTAACCCTCACCCTAACCCTCACCCTCATGCTCGGCCTAAGCCTAAGCCTAAGCCAAAACCTAACCCTAACCCTCACCCTAACAATAACCCTAACACTAACCCTAACTCTAACCCTAAATCTCACCCTCACCCTAACCCTTAATCTAAACCTAACCATAACCCTAACAATAACCCTAAACCTCACCCTAACCATAATCCTCACCCTAACCCTAAACCTCACCCTAACACTTACCCTCACCCTACCCCTAACCTTAACCCTAACACTAACCCTCACAATAACCCTAACCCTAACCTCACCCTAACCGTAACCCTAACCCTAACCCTCAACATAACCCTAACCCTCACTCTCAAAGTAACCCTAACCCTAACCTTGACCCTCATCCTAACCATAACCCTCACCCTAACCCTAACACTCACGCTAACACTTACCCTCACCTTAACACTAACCCTAATCCTAACCCTAACAATAACCCACACCCTCACCTTAACCGGAACCCTAACCCTAACAACAACCCTAACCCTAAACCTAACAAAAATCCTAACCCTAACCCTAACCCTCACCCTAATCATTACCCTCACCCTAAACCTAACCCTCACGCTAACACTTACCCTCACCTTAACATTAAGCTTAACCCGAACACTAAGCCTCACACTAACCCTAACAATCACCCTAACCCTGAACCTCACCCTAACACTAACCCTATACCTCAACCTAACCCTAGCCCTAACCCTAATATCCTCATGTTAAACTTCACACTAACCCTAACACTAATCATCAATCTAACCCTCACCCTCACCCTAACCCTAACCCTAACCCTAACCCTCGACCTAACCCTAACTCTCACCCTTACCGTGACCCTCACCCTCAGCCTAACCCTCAACTTACCCTTACAGTCACCCACAACCTAACCCTCACCCTAAGCCTAAATTCACCCTAACACTAACTCTTCCCCTATACCTCACCATAATCCTAACTCTAACCCTAACCCTAACACTAAACCTCACACTAACCCTAACCCTCACCCTCAACCTCACGCTCAGCTTAAACCTAAGCCTAAGCCAAACCCTTACCCTAACCCTCACCCTCACCCTAGCCATCACGCTAACACAAATCCTAACCCTAAACCTAATCCTAACCCTCTCCCTCACCGTAAACCTTACCCTAACCCTAACCCTCACCCACCATAAACCTAATCTTATCCCTCAACCTCAACCTAACCCTAACCCTCAACCTCACCGTAACCCTTACACTAACCCACACTCTAACCCTAAACTTAACCTGAATCCTACTCTCACCCTAACCCTAATCCTAACTCTCACCCTAACCCTAACATTAAACCTCACCCTCACCCTAAAACTCACCCTTACCCTAACCCTATCCCTAACCCTAAAACGCACCCTAACCCTATCCTTCACCCTCACCCTCAACCTCACCATAACTCTAGCCCTAACCCTAACAATAACACTAACCCTAACCCTAAACCTCACCCTTCCCCTCAACCTCACCCTCACTGCAAACTTAACCCTAACCATAGCACTAACAATAAACCTAACCCTAAGCCTAAACCTAACCCTAACTCATATTCTCACCCCCACAGACACCCTCAGCCTAACCCTAAGCCTAACCCTAACCCTTACCCTAACCCTCACCGTAACCCTAAACCTAACACTAACCCTAACGCTAAACCTAACCCTAAATCTAACCCTAAACCTAACCCTAATAATCAGCCTCACCTGCACCCTAACCCAAACTCTAACCCTAACCCTCACCCTAACTCTAAGCCTAATCCTAACCCTAAACCTAAGCCTCACACTCACCCTCACCCTAAACCTAATCCTAAACCTAACCCTATCCCTAACCTTAACCCTCACCCTAACCCTCACCCTAACCCTCACCCTAACCCTAACCTCATCCTCATCCTAAACCTGACACTAAACTTAACCCTAACCCTCACCCTAACCCACAACCTAATCCTCACCCTCATGCTCGGCCTAAGGCTAAGCCTAAGCCTAATCCTAACCCTAACCCTAACCCTCACCCTAACCCTAAACCTCACCCTAAATCTAACCGTAAATCTCACACTCACCCTAACCCTAACTCTAACCCTAACCCTAACCCTAACAATAACCTTAACCCTCACCCTAACCATAATCCTCACCCTAACATTAAACATCACACTAACACTTACCTTCATCCTACCAGTAACACTAATCCTAACACTAACCCTCACACTAACCCTAACCCTAAACTCACCCTAACCCTAAACCTAACCCTAACCCTCACGCTCAATGTAACCCTAACCCTCACCCTGACCTTCACCCTAACCATAAACCTCACCCTAACCCTAACCCTCACCCTAACACTTACCCTCAACCTAACACTAACCCTAATACTAATCCTAACCCTATCCCTAACACTCCCCCTCACAGTAACAGTAATCGTAACCATAATCTTAACAAAAACCCTAACCTTAACCCTAACCCTCACCCTAACCCTTAACCTCACTCTAAACCAAACCCTCACCCTAACACTTACCCTCACCTTAACACTAAACTTAACCTGAACACTAAGCCTCACACTAACCCTAACCATCACCCTAATCCTAAATCTCATCCTAACACTAACCCTAAACCTCAACTAAACCCTAGCCCTAACCCTAACCCTAACACTCATCCTCACGGTAAACCTCACACTAACCCTAACACTAATCCTCATTCTAACCCACACCCTCACCCTCAACCTAACCCTAACCCTCACCCTAAACCTAAACCTCACCCTTACCATAACCCTCACCCTCAGCCTAACCCTTACTGTCACCCCCACCCTAACCCTCACCCTAACCCTAACCTTCAACCTAACACTAACTCTACCCCTAAACCTCACCCTCACCCTAATCCTAACTGTAACCCTAAAACTAACACTAAACCTCACACTAATCCAAACCCTAACCCTCACCCTCAACCTCATGCTCAGCTTAACCCTAAGTTAAACCCTTACTCTAACAATCACCCTCACCCTATCCCTCACCCTAACACAAATCCAACCCTAACCCTCCACCTAACCCTAACACTCACCCTCACCGTAATTCTTACCCTAACCCTAACCCTCACCCTAAACTTAATCTTAACCCTAAACCTCAACCTAACCCTAACCCTCAACCTCACCTTAACCCTTACCCTAACCCTCACCCTAACCCTAAACTTAACCCGAATCATACTCTCACAGTAACCCTAACCATAACTCTCACACTAACCCTAACATTAAACCTCAACCTCACCCTAGCCCTCACCCTAACCCTAATCCTAACACTAACCCTCATCCTAAACCTCCCCGTAACCCTTAACCTAAGCTTTAAACTAACCCTAAACATCACCCTCAACCTCACCATCAGCCTAACCCTAAACCTAACCCTAAACCTAACCCTAAAACAAACACTAACCCTCACTTGAACCCTAATCCTAACCCTAAACCTCACCCTCACCCTCAGTGTAAACATAAGCCAAACCCGAACCCTAACCCTAAGCCTCAAAATCACCCTAAACCTCACCTTAATCCTAATCCTAACTCTAACACTAACCCTCACCCTCAGCCTCACCTTAACCCTAACTCTAACTCTAAACCTCACCCTAACCCTAATCCTAAACCTGACCCTCACCCTAGCCCTCACACTAACCCTAATACTAACCCTAACCCTCATCCTAACCCTCCCCATAACCATAAACCTAACCCTCACCCTAACCCTAACCCTCACCCTCACCCTAACCCTCAGCCTAACGCTAAGCCTAACCTTAACCCTAACCCTAACCCTAACCCTCACAAACACCCTATCCCTACCCCTAAACCTAACCCTAACCCTCACCCTCAGCCTAACCCTCACCCTCAGCCTAACCCTCCAGCTAACCCTTGCCCTAACCCTCACCCTAACCCTAACCATCGCCCTCAACCTCACCCTCACCCTAAACCCAAGCCTAACCCTAAACCTAACCCTAACACACACACTCACCCTCAACCTAACCCTAAACCTAACCCTTAACCTCACCCTCACCCTCACCCTCAGTGTAACCCTAAGCCTAATCCTAACCCTAACCCTAAAACTCACACTCACCCTAACCCTTACCCTAATCCTAATCCTAACACTAAAAATCACCTTCACCATCAGCCTCACCTTAAGCCTAACTCTAACCCTAAAACTCACCCTCACCCTAACCCTAACCCTAAACCTAAACCTCAACCTCACCCTAACCCTTATCCTAACTCTAACAATCATCCTAACCCTCCAAATAATCCTAAACCTAACCCTCAACCTAACCCTAATCCTCACACTCACCCTCACCCTCAGCCAAACCCTAAGCCTAACACTAATACTCACCTTAACCCTACGCCTTACACTCACCCTAACCCTAACCCTAATCCTAATCCTAACCTTAACCCTAACACTCACCCTCACCCTAACACTCACCCTAACCCTCACCCTAACCCTAACCCTAAATCTAACACTAACCCTAACCCTCACCCTCAGCCTCATCCTAACTCTAAACATAAACCTAACCCTCACCATAACCCCAACCCTAATCCTAACTCGAAACCTCACCCTAATCCTAACCCTAACCCTAATTCTAACCCTAAACCTCACCCTCACCCTAACCCTAACCCTAAAACTCACCCTAACCCTAAACTTCACCCTCACACTCAACCTCACCGTAATTATAGCCCTAACCCTAACAATAATACTAACCCTAACCCTAACCCTAACCCACACCCTCAGCCTCACCCTCACCACAAACTTAACCCTAAACATAACACTAACATTAACCCTAACCCTAAACCTAAACCTAACTCTAACTCTAATCCTCACCCCCAAAAATCACCCTCAGCCTAACCCTAACCCTAACCCTAACCCTAACCCTAACACTAAACCTAACCCTAAACCTAACCCTGAATCTAACCCTAAACCTAACCCTAATACTCAACCTCACCTGCACCCTAAACCAAACCCTAACCCTAACCCTCACCCTAACTCTAAGCCTAACCCTAACCCTAAGCCTCACACACACCCTCACCCTAACCCTAATCCTAAACCTAATCCTATCTCTAACCCTAACGCTCACCCTAACCCTCACCATAACCCTAAAACTAACACTAACCCTAACCCTAAACCTAACCCTAAATCTAACCCTAAACCTAACCCTAATCCTCAGCCTCACCTGCACCCTAACCCAAACTCTAACCCTAACCCTCACCCTAACCCTAGTCTAATCCTAACCCTAACCCTAAGCCTCACACTCACCCTCACCCTAAACCTAATCTTAAACCTAACCCTATCTCTAACCCTAATCCTCAACCTAACACTAACCCTAGCCCTCACCCTAACCCTAACCCTAAACCGAAACCTCATCCTAAACCTGACACTAACCATAACCCTAACCCTCACCCTCATGGTCGGCCTAAGCCTAAGCCTAAACGTAACCCTAACCCTCACCCTAACCCTAACAGTAACCCTAACTCTAACCCTAAATCTTATCCTCACCCTAACCCTAACTCTAAACCTAAGCCTAACCCAAATAATAACCCTAACCCTCACCCTAACCATAATCCTCACCCTAACCCTAAACCTCACACTAACACTTACCCTCACCTACCACTAACCCTAACCCTAACACTAACCCTCACACTAAGCCTAACCCTAAAATCACCCTAACCCTAACTATAACCCTAAACATAACCCTCAACCTAACCCTAACCCTCACGATCAATGTAACCCTAACCCTAAAAATGACCCACACCCAGACCATAAACCTCACCCTAAAACTAACCCTCACCTTAACACTTACCCTCGCCCTAACACTAAACCTAACCCTAACACTAACGCTCACACTAACACTAACCATCACCCTAACCCTAAACCTCACCCTAACACTAACCCTAAACCTAACCCTCACCTTAGCCCTCACCCTAACCCTAACCCTCGTCCTCACCTTAAACCTCACACTAACCCTAACACTTATCCTCAATCTAAACCTCACCCTCACTCTAACACTAACCCTACCCCTCACCCTAACCCTAACCCTCGCCCTTACCATAACCCTCACCCTCAGTTTAAACTACACCTTTACCCTTACCGTAACACCCACCCAAACCCTGACCCTAACCCTAACCCTCACCCTAAACCTAATTCTACTCCTAAATCTCACCCTCACTCTAACCCTAACCCTAACCCTCACCCTTACCATAACCCTCACCCTCAGTCTAAACTTCACCTTTACCCTTACCGTAATCCCCACCCTAATCCTGACCCTAACCCTAACCCTCACCCTAACCCTAACTCTACCCCTAAAACTCACCCTCATTCTAATCCTAACCCTAACACCAAACCTCATCCTAACCCTAACCCTAAACCTTATCCTTGACCAAACTCTCAGCCTAACCCTAAGCCTAAGCCTAACACTTACCCTAACACACACCCTCACCCTAGCCCTCACCCTAACCCTAATCCTAATCCTAACCCTCACCCTAACCCTAAACCTAACCATCACCCTAAATCTAATCCTGAGCCCCACCCTCACCTTCAGCCTAACCCTAAGCCTAAGCCTAAGCCTAAGCCTAACCCTAACCCTCATACTCACTCTCACCCTAACCCTAATCCTAACACTAATTCTAACACTAACCCTAAACCTCAACCTAACCCTCACCCTAACCTTAAACCTAAAATTAACCCTAAGCCTAACCCTCGACCTAACCCTCCAACTAACCCTAAACCTAACCCTAAACCTCACCCTCACCCTAACCCTAATCCTAACCCTAAACCTAAACCTCACCCTAACCCTAAATCTAACCATCACCCTCACCCTCACCCTCATCCTCACCATAACTGTAACCCTAACCCTAAAAATAACACTAATCCTAAACCTAAACCTAACCCTAACCCAAATGCTAACACTCACGCTCACCCTAACCCTAATCCTAACCCTAACCCTCACCCTAAACCTAAACCTCACCCTCAC
Organism: Dipodomys merriami; assembly: GCF_024711535.1. Taxonomy (NCBI): domain Eukaryota; kingdom Metazoa; phylum Chordata; class Mammalia; order Rodentia; family Heteromyidae; genus Dipodomys; species Dipodomys merriami. The sequence continues at coordinate 271,877 of NW_027202325.1, forward strand.
TGTAACCCTAACCCTCATACTAACCCTCACCCTAAACCTAACCCTAACCTTAAACCTTACCCTAACACTAACCCTAATCCTCACCTTCACCCTAGCCCTCAACCTAACCCTAATCATAACCGTAATCCTCATCCTAACACTAACCCTAACCCTAATCCTAACCCTCACTGTAACCCAAACCCTAACCCTCAACCTAACCCTTAACATCACCCACACCGTAACCTAACCCTAACACTCACCCTAACCCTAAACTTAACTTGAACCCTAACTGTCATGCTAACCCTAACCCTAACCGACAACCTAAAGCTAACCCTCACCCTCTCCCTCATCCTAACCCTAAGCCTAAGCCTAACCCTAACCCTAACACTCACCCTAAAACTAACTCTACCCCTAAACCTCACCCTCACTCTAACCCTAACACTAACCCTAACACTAAACCTCAACCTAACCCAAATCCTAACTGTTATCCTCAACCAAATGCTCACCCTAACCCTAAGCCTAAGCCTAACACTTACCCTAAGCCAGACCCTCACACTAGCCCTCACCCTAACCCTAATCCTAACCCTAACCCTCATCCTAATCCTCATCCAATCCCTAACCCTAACCATCACCCTAACTGTAATCCTCACCCCCACCCTCACCCTCAGCCTAACCCTAAGCATAAGCCTAAGCCTAACCCTAACCCTCACACTCACCCTCACCCTAACCTTAACCCTAAAACTAACCCTAACCCTACCCCTCGACCTAAGCCTACAACTAACCCTAAACCTAAACCTAAACCTCACCCTCACCCTAATCCTAATCCAAACCCTAAACCTAAACCTCACCCTAAACCTAAACCTAACCCTCACCCTCAGCCTCACCCTCAACATAACTCTAACTCTAATCGTAACAATAACACTAATCTTAACCCTAAATCTAACCCTAAGCCTAAACCTAATGCTAAAACTCACCCTCACCCTAAACCTAATCCAAACCCTAACCCTCACCCTAACCCTAACCATCACCCTAACCCTAAACGTAACCTGAACCCTAACTGTCAAGCTAACCCTAACCCTAACTGTCAACCTAAACTAACCCTCACCCTTTCCCTCAGCCTAAACCTAAGCCTAAGCCTAACCCTAACCCTAAACCTCACACTCATCTTAACCATTACCCCAATCCTAAACCTAAACCTAAGCCTAACCCTCACCCTCACCTTAACCGTAACCATAACCCTAACTCTAACACTAACCCTAACCCTAACCCTCAACTTCAGCCTCACCCTTACCCTAACTCTCAACCTCACCCTCAGCGTAGCCCTCACCCTAAGCCTAAGCCTAAACCTAAACCTAACCCTAACACACACATTCACCCTCAACCTAACCCTAAACCTAACCCTTACTCTCACCCTCACCCTCACCCTCAGTGTAACCCTAAGCCTAATCCTAACCCCAAACCTAACACTCAAATTCATCCTAACCCTTACCCTAATCCTAATCCTAACCCTAACCCTCACCCTCAACATCAGCCTCACCTTAAGCCTAACTCTAAACCTAAAACTCACCCTCACCCTAACCCTAACCCTGACCCTAAACCTCACCTTCAATATAGCCCTCACCCTAACCTTAATCCTAAATCTAACAATCATCCTAACCCTCCCCATAATCCTAACCCTAACCCTTACCCTAACCCTAATCCTCACACTCACCCTCACCCTCAGCCAAACCCTAAGCCTAACCCTAATGCTCACCCTAACCCTACCCCTCACACTCACCCTAACCTTAACCCTAACCCTAATCCGAAACCTAACACTATCCCTAACCCTAACCCTCACCCTAACCCTCACCTTAATCCAAAACCTAACACTAAACCTAACGCTAAACCTGACCATAAATCTAACCCTAAACCTAAACCTAATCCTCAGCCTCACCTGCACCCTAACCCAAACTCTAACCCTAACCCTCACCCTAACTCTAATCCTAATCTTATCCCTAACCCTAAGCCTCACACTCACCCTCACCCTAACCCTAAACCTAAACCTAACCCTATCCCTAACCTTAACCCTCACCCTAACCCTAACAATAGCCCTCACCCTAACCCTAACCCTAAGCCGAAACCTCATCCTTAAACTGACACTAACCATAACCCTAACCCTCACCTTAACCCGCACCCTAACCCTCACCCACATGCTTGGCCTAAGCCTAAGCCTAAGCCTAAGCCTAAGCCTAACCCTAACCCTAACTCTAACCCTAAGTCTTATCCTCACCCTAACCCTAATTCTAACCCTAAACCTAACCATAACAATAACCCTAAACCTCACCCTAACCATAATCCTCACCCTAACCCTAAACCTCACACTAACACTTACCCACACCTACCACTAGCCCTTACCCTAACACTAACCCTCACACTAAGCCTAACCCTAAACTCACCCTAACCCTAAAACTAAACCTAACCCTCAACCTAACCCTAACCCTCAGGCTCAATGTAACCGTATCGCTAACCCTGACCCTCACCCTAACCATAACCCTCAGCTTCAACCTAACCCTTATCCTAACACTTACCCTCATCCTAACACTAACCCTAATAGTAATCCTAACCCTACCACTAACACTCACCCTTACCCTACCCCTCACCATAACCCTAAATCTAACACTAAACCTAACCCTAAACCTAACCCTAAATCTAAACCTAAACCTAAACCTAATCCTCAGCCTCACCTGCACCCTAACACAAACTCTAACCCTAACCCTCACCCTAACTCTAAGCCTAATCTTAACCCTAACCCTAAGCCTCACACTCACACTCACTCTAACCCTAATCCTAAACCTAACCCTATCCCTAACCCTAACCCTCACCCTAACCCTAACCCTAGCCCTCATCCTAACCCTAACCCTAAGCCGAAACCTCATCCTTAAACTGACACTAACCATAACCCTAACCCTCACCCTAACCCGCACCCTAACCCTCACCCACATGCTTGGACTAAGCCTAAGCCTAAGCCTAACCTAACCCTAACCCTAACACTCACCCTAATCCTAACTCTAACCCTAAATCTTATCCTCACCCTAACCCTAACTCTAACCCTAATCCTAACCCTAACAATAACCCTAACCCTCACCCTAACCATAATCCTCACCCTAACCCTAAACCTCACACTAACACTTACCCTCACCTACCACTAACCCTAACCCTAACACTAACCCTCACACTAAGCCTAACCCTAAACACACCCTAACGCTAACCCTCAACCTAACCCTCAACTTAACCCTAACCCTCACGCTCAATGTAACCCTAACCCTAACCCTGACCCTCACCCTAACCATAACCCTCACCCTCACCTTAACCCTCACCCTAACACTTACCTTCACCCTAACACTAACCCTAATACTAATCCTAACACTATCGCTAACACTCACCCTCATAGTAACAGTAACCCAAACCATAATCCTAACAAAAACCCTAACCTTAACCCTAACCCTCACCCTAAACATTACCCTCACCCTAAACCTAACCCTCACCCTAACAATTACCCTCACCTTAACACTAACCGTAACCCGAACACTAAGCCTCACACTAACCCTAACCTTCACCCTAACCCTAAACCTCACCCTAACACTATCCCTAAACCTCAACCTAACCCTAGCCCTAACCCTAACCCTAACACTCATCCTCACGGTAAACCTCACACTAACCCTAACACTAATCCTCAATCTAACCCACACCCTAACCCTAAAACTAACCCCAACCCTCACTCTAAACCTAAACCTCACCCTTATCGTAACCCTCACCCTCAGCCTAACCCTCACTTTACCCTTACTGAAAACCACCCTAACCCTAACCCTCACCCTAACACTAACTCTAACCCTAAACCTCACCCTCACCCTAATCCTAATTGTAACCCTAAAACTAACACTAAACCTCACACTAACCCTAACCCTAACTCTCACCTCAACCTAACCCTAGCCATCACCGTAACCCTAATCCTAACCCTAACCCTCATCCTAAACCTCCCCCTAACCCTTAACTTATCCCTTAAACTAACCCTAAACATCAACCTCAACCTCACCATCAGACTAACCCTGAACCTAACACTAAACCTAACCCTAAAACACACACTCACCCTCACCTGAACCCTAATCCTAACCCTAAACCTCACCCTCACCATCAGTGTAACCCTAAGCCAAACCAGAACCCTAACCCTAAGGCTCACAATCACCCTAAACCTCACCTTAATCCTAATCCTAACCATAACCCTAACCCTCAACCTCAGCCTCACCTTAACCCTAACTCTAACCCTAACCTCACCCTCACCCTAACCCTAAAACTAACCCTAACCTGAAACCTCACCCTTACCCTAAACCTAAAACTGACCCTCACCCTAGCCCTCACCCTAACCCTAATACTAACCCTAACCCTCATCCTAACCCTCCCCATAACCATAAACCTAACCCTCACCCTAACCCTAACCCTCACCCTCAACCTAACCCTCATCCTAATGCTAAGCCTAACCCTAACCCTTCCCTTAACCCTCACATTCACACTAACCCTACCCCTAATCCTAATCCTAATCCTAACCATAACCCTCACCCTCAGCCTAAACCTCACCCTAACCCTAACCCTAAACCTAACACTAACTCTAACCCTAAACCTCACCCTCAGCCTCACCCTAAACCTAACTCTAACTCTAAACCTCACCCTCAACCTAAATCTAACCCTAACCCTAAACTTCACCCTAACGCTAACCCTAAAGCTCACCCTAACCCTAGCCTTTACCTAACTCTAAACCTAACCCTAACCCTCATCCTAACACTTCTCCTAACACTAACCCTCAACCTCAACCTCACCCTCACCCACACCGTAATCATAACCGTAACAATAAGGCAAACAATAACCCTAAACCTAACCCTAAGCCTCACCCTAACCACAAGCCTCAACCTAAAACTAACCCTCAGTCTAACACTTACCCTCACCCTAACACTAACCCTAACCCTAACACTAACCCTCAAACTAACCCTAACCATCCCCCTAACCCTAAACCTCACCCTAACACTAACCCTAAACCTAACACTCACCTTAGCCCTCACCCTAACCCTAACCCTCATCCTCACCCTAAACCTCACACTAACCCTAACACTTATCCTCAGTCTAACCCTCACCCTCACTCTAACCCTAACCCTAACCTTCACCCTTACCATATCCCTCAACCTCAGTCTAACCTTCACCTTTACCATTACCGTAACCCCCACCCTAATCCTGACCCTAACCCTAACCCTCACCCTAACCCTAACTCTACCCCTAAACCTCACCCTCACTCTAACCCTAACCCTAACACTAAACCTCACCCTAACCCTAACCCTAAACCTTATCCTCAACCAAACTCTCAGCCTAAACCTAAGCCTTAGCCTAACACTTACCCTAACACAGACCCTCACCCTAGCCCTCAACCTAACCCTAATCCTAATCCTAACCCTCACCCTAACCCTAACACTAACCATCACCCTAAATCTAATCCTCAGCCCCACCCTCAACTTCAGCCTAACCCTAAGCCTAAACCTAAGCCTAAGCCTAACCCGCAACCTCACCCTCACCCTAACCCTAATCCTAACACTAATTCTAACACTAACCCTAAACCTCAACCTAACCCTCACCCTAACCTTAACCCTAAAATTAACCCTAAGCCTTACCCTCGACCTAACCCTCCAACTAACCCTAAACCTAACCCTAAACCTCACCCTCACCCTAACCCTAATCCTAAACCTAAACCTAAACCTCACCGAACCCTAAACCTAACCCTCACCCTCACCCTCACCCTCACCCTCACCATAAATCTAACCCTAACCCTAACAATAACACTAATCCTAACCCTAAACCTAACCCTAACCCTAACCCTAATGCTAACACTCACCCTCACCCTAACCCTATTCCTAACACTGACCCTCACCCTAACCCTAACCCTCACCCTCACCATAACCCTAACCCTCATACTAACCCTCACCCTAAACCTAACCGTAACCTTATACCTTACCCTAACACTAACCCTAATCCTCACCTTCACCCTAGCCCTCAACCTAACCTTTATCTTAACCCTAATCTTCATCCTAACCCTCACCCTAACCCTAATCCTAACCCTAACCCTAACCCTAATCCTAACCCTCAACCTAACCCTAAACAGCACCCTCACCGTAAACCGAACCCTAACCCTCACCCTAACCCTAAACTTAACCTGAACCCTGTCAAGCTAACCCTAACCCCAACTGTCAACCTAAAGCTAAAACTCACCCTCTCCCTCATCCTAACCCTAAGCCTAAGCCTAACCCTAACCCTAACCCTCACCCTAACCCTAACTCTACCCCTAAACCTCATCCTCACTCTAACCCTAACACTAAACCACACCCTAACCTAACCCTAACCCTTATCCTCAAACAAATCCTCAGCCTAACCGTAAGCCTAAGCCTAAAACTTACCCTAACCCACACCCTCACCCTAGCCCTCACCCTAACCCTAATCCTAACCCTAACCCTCATCCTAATTCTCAAACTAACCCTAACCCTAACAATCACCCTAATGCTAATCCTCACCCCCACCCTCACCCTCAGCCTAACCCTAATCCTAACCCTAACTCTAACAGTAACCCTAAACTTCAACCTAACCCTCACCCTAAAATAACCCTAAAACTAACCCTAACCCTAACTCTCGACCTAAGCCTCCAACTAACTCTAAACCTAACCCTAAACCTCACGCTCACCCTAATCCTAATCCTAACACTAAACCTAAACCTCACCCTAACCCTAAACCTAACACTCACCCTCACCCTCACCCCCACCCTCACCATAACTCAAACTCTAACCCTAACAATAACACTAACCCTAAACCTAAACCTAACCCTAACACTAACCCTAATGCTAAAACTCACCCTCACCCTAAGCCTAATCCTAACCCTAACCCTCACCCTCACCCTCACTGTAACCCAAACACTCATCCTAACCCTCACCCTAAACCTACCCCTAATCTTAAACCTTACCCTAACTCTAACCCTAAGCCTCACCCTCACCCTAGCCCTCAACCTAACCCTAATCGTAAACCTAATCCTCATCCTAACCCTCACCCTAACCCTAAACCTAACCCTCACCCTAACCCTAATGCAAACTCTCAACCTAACCCTAATTATCACCCTCACCATAACCCTAAACCTAACCCTCACCCTAACCCTAAACTTAACTGGAAACCTAACTCTCAAGCTAACACTAACCTTAACCGTCAACCTAAAGCTAACCCTCACCCTATCCCTCAGCCTAGCCCTAAGCCTAAGCCTAACCCTAACCCTAAACCTCACACTCACCCTAAACATTACCCTAATCCTAAACATAACCCTAAGCCTAACCCTCACACTCTCCTTAACCCTCACCCTAAAACTAACTCTAACACTAACCCTAACCCTAACCCTCAACCTCAGCCTCACCCTTACCCTAACTCTAAACCTAAACCTCACCCTCACCCTAACCCTAATCCTAAACCTCACCCTAACCTTAACCCTAAACCTCACCCTCAGCCTAGCCCTCACCCTAAGCCTAATCCTAACCCTCACCGTAACAATAACCCTACCCCTCACCATACCCCTCACCCAAACCCTACTCCTAACCCTAACCCTCAACCTAACCCTAACCCTCACCCTCACCCTCACCGTAACCCTTACCTAACTCTCACCCCAAACATAAACTTAACCTGAATCCTAACTATCACCCTAACCCTAACCCTAAATCTAACCCTCACCCTAACCCTAACCCTAAACCTCACCCTCACCCTAGACCTCACCCTAACCCTAATCCTAACCCTAACCCTCATCCTAACCCTCCCCCTAACCCTTACCATAATCCTCACCCTCACCCTAACCCTAAACCTAACCCTTACCCTCACCCTCACCCTCACCCTCAGTGTAACCCTAAGCCTAATCCTAACCCTAACCCTAACACTCACACTCACCCTATCCCTTACCCTAATCCTAATCCTAACCCTAACCCTCACCCTCAACATCAGCCTCACCTTAAGTCTAACTCTAAACCTAAAACTCACCCTCACCCTTACCCTAAACCTAACCCTAAAACTCACCCTCATCCTAGCCTTCACCCTAACCCTAATCCTAACTCTAACAATCATCCTAACCCTCCCCATAATCCTAAACCTAACCCTCACGCTAACCCTTATCCTCACACTCAACCTCAACCTCAGCCAAACCCTAAGCCTAACCCTAATACTCACCCTAACCCTAACCCTCACACTCAACCTAACCCTATCCCTAATCCTAATCCTAACCTTAACCCTAACCCTCACCCTCACCCTAACCCTCACCCTAACCCTAACCCTAAACCTAACACTAACCCTAACCCTAACCCTCACCCTCAGCCTCACCCTAACCCTAACTCTAACCCTAAACCTCACCCTCACCATAACCCCAACCTTAACCCTAACACGAAACCTCACCCTAAACCTGACCCTAACCCTAACTCTAACCCTAAACCTCACCCTCACCCTCACCCTAACCCTAACCCTAAAACTTACCCTAACCCTAAACTTCACCCTCACCCTCAACCTCACTGTAATTCTTGCCCTAACCGTAACAATAATACTAACCCTATCCCAAACCCTAACCCTCACCCTCACCCTCACCCTCACCGCAAACTTAACCCTAAACATAACAATAAAATTAACACTAACCATAAACCTAAACCTAACCCTAACTCTAATCCTCACCCCCACAATCACCCTCAGCCTAACCATAACCCTAACCCTAACCCTAACACTAACACTAACCCCAACCCTAAACCTAACCCTGAATCTAACCCTAAACCTAACCCTAATCCTCAACCTCACCTGCACCCTAAACCAAAACCTAACCCTCACCCTAACTTTAAGCCTAACCCTAACCCTAACCCTAAACCTCACACTCATCCTCACCATAACCCTAAACCTAAACCTAACCCTATCCCTAACCCTAACACTTACCCTAACCCTACCCTCACCCTCAACCTAACCCTAACCCTAAACTTCATCCTAAACCTGACACTAATCATAACCCTAACCCGCACCCTAAACCGAACCCTAACCCTTCCCTAACACTAATATTAACTCTAACCCTAAATCTCACCCTCACCCTCACCCTAATCCTAACTCTAACTGTAATTCTAACCCTAGCAATAACCCTAACCCTAACCCTAACAATAATCCTCACCCTAACCCTAACCCTCATCCTAACACTTACCCTCACCATAACCCTAACCCTAACGCTAACAATAACCCTAACCCTCACCCTCACCCTAACCATAACCCTCACCCTAACCCTAAGCTCACCCTAACACTAACCCTAACACTTATCCTCAATCAAACCATCACCCTCACTCTAACCCTAACCCTAACCCTCACCCTGACCCTAACCCTCAACCTTACATTAACCCTCACCCTCAGTCTAACCCTCACCTTTACCCTTACTGTAACCCCCACCCTAACCCTGACCCTAACCCTAACACTCACCCTAACCCTAAATCTACCCCTAAACCTCACCCTCACTCTAACCCTAACTCGAACACTAACAATAACACTAAAACTCACCCTAACCCTAACCCTAACCTTATCCTCAACCAAATCCTCAGCCTAAACCTAAGCCTAAGCCAAACATTTACCCTAACCCACACCCTCACCCTAACCCTAATGCAAACTCTCAACCAAACCCTAAATATCACCCTCACCATAACCATAACCCTAACCCTCACCCTAACCCGAACCCTAACCCTCACCCTCATGTTCCGCCTAAGCCTAAGCCTAAGCCTAAGCCTAACCCTAACCCTCACCCTAACACTAACCCTAACACTAAATCTAACACTAACCCTAAATCTCAAAATAACCCTAAACCTAACTCTAAACCTAAACCTAACCCTAACAATAACTCTAACCCTCACCCTAACCATAATCCTCACCCTAACCCTAAACCTCACCCTAAAACTTAACCTCACCCTAACACTAACCCTAACCCTAACACTAACCCTCACATTAACCCTAACCCTAACCTCACCTTAACCCGAACCCTAAGCCTAACCCTCAACCTAAGCCTAACCTTCATGCTCAACATAACCCTAACCCTAAACCTGACCTTCAACCTAACCATAACCCTCACCATAACCCTAACCCTCACCCTAACACACTCACCCTAACACTAACCCTAATCCTAATCCTAACCCTAAACCTAACCCTCACCCTCACAGTAATTGTAACCCTAACCCTAAACTTAACAAAAACACTAAACCTAACCCTAACCCTCAAACTAACCATTACCCTAACCCTAAACCTAATCCTCACCCTAACACTTACCCTCACCTTAACAATAACCATAACCCGAACACTAAGCCTCAAACTAACCCTATCCATCACCCTAACCCTAAACCTCACCCTTACACTAACCCTAAACCTCAACCTAACCCTAGCCCTAACCCTAACCCTAACACTCATCCTCCCGGTAAACCTAACACTAACCCTAACACTAATCCTCAATCTAACCCTTACCCTCACTCTCATGCTCACCATAACCCTAATCCTAACCCTAACCCTCATCCTAAGACTCCCCCTAAACCTGACCCTAATCCTAATCCTAACACTAACCCTAACCCTCACCCTCAGCCTCACCTTAACCCTAACTCTAACCCTAAACCTCACCCTCACCCTACCCCTAAACCTAACAATAACCCTAAACCTCACCCTAAACCTAAACCTAAACCTCACCCGCCCCCTAGCCCTCACCATAACTCTAATCCTAACCCTAATCCTCACCCTAACCCTCCCCATAACCCTAACACTATCCCTGACCCTAACCCTAACCCTCACCCTCACCCTAACCCTCAGCCTAACCCTAAGCCTAAGCCTAAGCCTAACCCTAACCCTCACACTCACCCTAACCCTAACCCTAATCCTAATCCTAACCCGAACCCTACCCTCACCCACAGCCTAACCCTCACCCTAACCCTAACCCTAAACCTAACACTAACCCTAACCCTAACCCTCACCCTCAGCCTCACCCTAACACTAACTCTAACCCTAAACCTCACCCTCACCCTACCCCTAACCCTAAACTAACTCTAAACTTCACCTTAACGCTAACCCTAAATCTCACGCTAGCCCTTAACCTAAACCTAATCCTAACCCTAACCCTCATCCTAACCCTTCCCCTAAACCTAACCCTCACCCTCAACCTCACCCTCAGCCCAACCCTAAGCCTAAATCTAAACCTAACCCTAAAACATAACCTAACCCTCACCCTAAACCTAATCCTATCCCTAACCCTAACCCACACCCTATCTCTCACCCTAACCTTAACCCTAACAATAACCCTAACCCTAACCCTCAACCAAACCCTCACCCTAACCTTTACTCTAACCCTAAACCTCACCCTCACCCTGACCCTAACTCTAACACTAACCCTAACAGTAAAACTCACTCTAACACTAAACCTAAACCTCACCATCACCCTCACCGTAACCTTAACCCTAAACCTAACCCTAACAATAACGCTAACCCTAACCCTCACCCTAACCAAAACCCTCACCCTAACACTTACCCTCACCCTAACACTAACCCTAACCCTCACAATAACACTCACACTAACCCTAACCCTCAGCCTAATCCTAAACCTCACCCTAAACCTAACACTAAGTCTAACCCTCACGCTCACCCTAACCCTAACCCTCATCCTCACCCTAAATCTCACACTAACCCTAACCCTAACACTAATCCTCAATCTAACCCTTACCCTAACCCTAAACCTAACCCTAAACCTAACCCTAGCACTCACCTTTATCTTAATTCTCACCCTCAGCCTAAACCTCACCTTTACCCTTACCATCATCCTCACCCTAGCACTAAAACTCATCCTATCCCTCACCCTAACCTTAAACCTAACCATCACCCTAACCTTAACTCTCACCCTCAAACTCACACT